>NW_020838005.1:8462494-8597692 GCF_003676395.1 Aethalodelphis obliquidens
ACACACACACACACACACACACACACACACACACACACACACACACAGCCCAAACTCAGGCCAAACTGAAAAAAGTGCAAAGCCCAGGAGACTTCCAGCCGCAGACGTGGGAAGATGAGAAAAACTGCATTTGTCCTCAGCTTCAAATCCACAACGTGGCGGAGATGAGGTCGGTGTCGTCTTTTGGAACCCAGGTCCAGGAATCGGAGCGCGTGCAGCCGCCCTTGTCCCTGCTGCCCCACTGGCCCGCTAGGGATGCCTGGAGGGGCCCTGTTTCCCCAGCCCCGGAGGGTGGCGAGCAACCGCAGCCCCGGGGCCTCTATAGCATCCCATCCCACGCTCTTCGTGCCCCACCGTTAAACCCAAGCGAGAGAAATGAAGCGTCTGGGAGGCCCCCCCAAACGGCCCTGGGAGTGTCCGATCCCTGCAGTTGTTGACTTCATACCCTCCCGGTTAGGATGGCGAAGAATTGGGATCCTGAAATAGAGTCCTGCAGAGAGGCCCTGCCATTCTTACCTTGCAAGACCCTATTACTTTTTTTTTTCCTTGCAAGTAATAGCAATTTGTGGAGAAGAGTTTCAAGTCCATGCAAATACTCTGCTCCGCATCAAATTTCCTCCTCTTGATTTAGCTCCCATTGATGATTTTTGCCTGAACTAGTCTTTGGCTGAAAAATTATGATTTTCCAATTCTTTATCACGCCCTCCACATTTACCAGTTGTCTTGCAATATTCTATAAGAGCCCTCCCTTCACTTTTCCTCCCTCCTTCCTTCCCTCCTTTCTTCCTTCTTTCCTTTCTTCACTTTATTATCTACTTATTATTGGTATGGACTCATGGTTCCACTTTTTCAACTATCTATAATCTATTGCTGTTCCTTAATTATTGTGTTCCTCATATTTTTCCAGGTTTCTCCAGTTGAAGCCCCTTCAGGGTGGGTCCTGTGTTCTTGTGACATGCCTCCTCATATTTTGAGTGCTTTCTTACTTTCTGGAACATGGTTTTCCCTGTTGTTCATTTACCCACTGCCTCAGTCCTAGAATCAAACATTTCTCAAGGAAGCACTGGCTTCTTTTAGAGCATAATGGCATTAGACCCCAATACATCTGGGCACTAGGTCTACTGATTGCTTCTGCGTGTCTTTGCTTCTAGGAAAACTAAAAAGCATGTGCATTTATATACATGTATACATATGTATACATACACACATATATACACACAGACATATGTGTATATATGTATGCATACGCACACTCCAATACACACACACGCACACATATATGGTTATTAGAAATCGTGAGTTCCTAGAGGGTTGCCACCTCTATTTCTGGCTGGTATATCCCTTCTCCCACTTGAGATCTCTGGCTCCCAGTAATGTAAATACATTTGCTTATTTGCTCAATCCTGTGATATACCTAATAGAATGGCTTCCCTTATATCCTTACAATAAACAAATCTATTATACTAGAGGGAGTTCAGAATTTGTTTGCAGTTTTCTCTCTCATCTGTCCTGTCTGTCTGCCCAAGACAGGACATACGGTCAGATACCACATTTGTTGATAACTTAGATTAGTTCTCTACCCTCCTCCAGTGTGACTGTGTTATTCATTTGAAATAGATCCTGGTTTATTTATTTCTATTTGCTTTAATATCAGGAACTCCCTTCTCATCCTTAATTTAGTTTTACTTTGTGATTACTAACAACATTAACATGCTTCCAGAAAGTCAAAATTTACAAAAACTCAGAGAATTGTCACTCCTTTCTGCAGCCCATCTCAGTTCCTGCCACACTTTGTGGTAATCAACCTCATCGTCTGCTGGTTTACACTTCCTGTGTGTGTATGCTTTTTTTTAAAGGTAAAAACAAGTAATATGTATGCTTTCTTACTTTCCCTTTTTTCTAGCACAAAAGTAGTGTACTGTATATGCTGTTTTGCATTTGTATTTTTCACTTCACAATGTGTCCTAGAAATCACTGCATATGAATTCACAAACATCTTCATTTTCTTTTTCTTTTTTTTAAAAATGGTAGTATAGTTAATTTACAGTGCTGTGTTAGTTTCAGGTGTACAGCAAAGTGGTTGTTATACATATATATGTATACATATATATATATATTCTTTTCAGATTCTTTTCCATTATAGGGTATTACAAGATCTTGAATATAGTTCCCTGTGCAACACAGTACGTCCTTGTTGTTTATCTATTTTATATATAGTAGTGTATATATATTAATAACTGCATAGTACTCCTTTGAGTGTTTGTAATATGGTTAATTAAACCAACTCTTATGCTTAGACATTTAAATAATTTCCAATATTTTGTCATTATAATTGCTGTAATGAATACTCTTGTGCATGCATATATATATATATGTGTATATATATATATGTGTATATATATATATATATATTTTTTTATTCCTGTAGTTGGAGGTGTATTTACGGTAAATTCTTAGAATGTTAAATGAATAAGTCGTTTTGTTAGATATTGGCAAAATCCATTCTATAAGTATTGTGCATTTCCACCAGTTATGTATGAGAATGTTAGTTTCTCAACATCATCATCAGAAGAGTGCATTTGTCAAGCTTTGATTTTTTTGCCAGTCTAACCTGTGAGAAAAAATATTTCTGTGCAATTTAATTTGAATTTCTCTAACTTGAATGAAGTTAGACATGTTTTCATATGTGTAAGGGTTATTTTTAATACCTACTTTTGTGACTTGTCTGTTCATGTCATTTGATTTTCTTTTTTCTGTAAGATTTTTGTTCTTTTCTTCAACGGTATAACTTTTTTTTGTATTAGTGAAATTAGCTTTCTCAATAGTATTTTTGCAAATATTTTTTTCTCAGTTTGCCCTGTCTTTTGTGTTTGTTTATGGCATCTGGATTTTTTATTTTTATTTTTTTAACATCTTTATTGGGGTATAATTGCCTTACAATGGTGTGTTAGTTTCTGCTTTATAACAAAGTGAATCAGCCATGCATATATATACATCCCCATATCTCCTCCCTCTTGCATCTCCCTCCCACCCTCTCTATCCCAACCCTCTAGGTGGTCACAAAGCACTGAGCTGATCTCCCTGTGCTATGCGACTGCTGCCCACTAGCTACCTATTTTACATTTAGTAGTGTATATATGCCCATGTCACTCTCTCACTTCAACCTAGCTTACCCTTCCCCCTCTCCGTGTCCTGAAGTCCATTCTCTATGTCTGTGTCTTTATTCCTGTCCTGCCCCTAGGTTCTTCAGAACCATGTTTTTTTTTGGTTCCATACATAAGTGTTAGCATACAGTATTTGTTTTTCTCTTTCTGACTCACTTCACTCTGTATGACAGAGTTTAGGTACATCCACCTCATTACAAATAACTCAATTTCATTTCTTTTTATGGCTGAGTAATATTCCATTGTACATATGTGCCACATCTTCTTTATCCATTCATCTGTCGATGAACACTTAGGTTGCTTCCATGTCCTGGCTATTGTAAATACAGCTGCAATGAACATTGTGGTACATGACTCTTTTTGAATTATGGTTTTCTCAGGGTATGTACCCAGTAGTGGGATTGCTGGGTCATATGGTAGTTCTATTTGTAGTTTTTTAAGGAACCTCCATACTGTTCTCCATAGTGGCTGTATCAATTTACATTCCCACCAAGAGTGCAAGAGGGTTCCTTTTCTCCACACCCTCTCCAGCATTTACTGTTTGTAGATTTTTTGATGATGGCCATTCTGACTGGTGTGAGATGATACCTCATTGTAGTTTTGATTTGCATTTCTCTAATGATTAGTGATGTTGAGCATCCTTTCATGTGTTTGTTGGCAGTCTGTATATCTTCTTTGGAGAAATGTCTATTTAGGTCTTCTGCCCATTTTTGGATTGGGTTGTTTGTTTTTTTGATATTGAGCTGCATGAGCTACTTGTAAATTTTGGAGATTAATCTTTTGTCAGTTGCTTCATTTGCAAATATTTTCTCCCATTCTGAGGGTTGCCTTTTTGTCTTGTTTATGGTTTCCTTTGCTGTACAAAAGCTTTTAAGTTTCATTAGGTCCCATTTGTTTATTTTCGTTTTTATTTCCATTTGTCTAGGAGGTGGGTCAAAAGGATCTTGCTGTGATTTATGTCATAGAGTGTTCTGCCTATGTTTTCCTCTAAGAGTTTGATAGTGTCTGGCCTTACATTTAGGTATTTAATCCAATTTGAGTTTATTTTTGTGTATGGTGTTGGGAGTGTTCTAATTTCATTCTTCTACCTGTAGCTGTCCAGTTTTCCCAGCACCACTTATTGAAGAGGCTGTCTTTTCTCCATTGTATATTCTTGCCTCCTTTATCAAAACTAAGGTGACCATAAGTATGAGGGTTTATCTCTGGCTTTCTATCCTGTTCCATTGATCTATATTTCTGTTTCTGTGCCACTACCATACTCTCTTGATTATTGTAGCTTTGTAGTACAGTCTGAAGTCCAGGAGCCTGATTCCTTCAGCTCCTTTTTTCCTTCTCAAAATTGCTTTGGCAATTCGGGGTCTTTTGTGTTTCCATACAAATTGTGAAATTTTTTGTTCTAGTTCTGTGAAAAATGCCATTGGTAGTTTGATAAGCATTGCATTGAATCTGTAGATTGCTTTGGGTAGTATAGTCATTTTCACAATGTTCCAAGAACATGGTATATCTCTCCATCTGTTTGTAGCATCTTAAATTTCTTTCATCAGTGTCTGATAGTTTTCTGCATACAGGTCTTTTGTCTCCTTAGGTCGGTTTATTTCTAGGTATTTTATTTTTTGTTGTTGCAATGGTAAATGAGAATGCTTCCTTAATGTCTCTTTCAGATTTTTCATCATTAGTATATAGGAATATAAGAAATTTCTGTGCATTAATTTTGTATCCTGCAGCTTTACCAAATTCATTGATTAGCTCTAGTAGTTTTCTGGTAGCATCTTTAGGATTCTCTATGTATAGTATCATGTCATCTGCAAACAAAAAGTGACAGCTTTACTTCTTCTTTTCCGATTTGGATTCCTTTTATTTCCTTTTCTTCTCTGATTGCTGTGGCTAAAACTTCCAAAACTATGTTAAATAACAGTGGTGAGAGTGGACAACCTTGTCTTCTTCCTGATCTTAGAGGAAATGGTTTCAGTTTTTCACCATTGAGAACGATGTTGGCTGTGGGTTTGTCATATATGGCCTTTATTATGTTGAGGTAAGTTTCCTCTATGCCTACTTTCTGGAAGTTTTTTATCATAAATGGGTGTTGAATTTTGTCAAAAGCTTTTTCTGCATCTATTGAGATTATCATAGTGTTTTTATCCTTCATTTTGTTAATATGGTTTATCACATTGATTGATTTGCATATATTGAAGAATCCTTGCATTCCTGGTGTAAACCCCACTTGATCATGGTGTATGATCCTTTTAATGTGCTGTTGGATTCTGTTTGCTAGTATTTTGTTGAAGATTTTTGCATCTATGTTCATCAGTGATATTGGCCTGTAGTTTTCTTTCTTTGTGACATCTTTGTCTGTTTTGGTATCAAGGTGATGGTGGCCTCATACAATGAGTTTGGGAGTGTTCCTCGCTCTGCCATATTTTGGAAGAGTTTGAGAAGGATAGGTGTTAGCTCTTCTCTAAATGTTTGATAGAATTTGCCTGTGAAGCCATCTGCTGCTAGGGTTTTGCTTGTTGAAAGATTTTTAATGACAGTTTCAATTTCAGTGCTTGTGATTGGTCTGTTTATATTTTCTATTTCTTCCTCATTCAGTCTCAGAAGGTCATGCTTTTCTAAGAATTTGTCCATTTCTACCAGCTTGTCCATTTTATTGGCATATAGTTGCTTGTAGTAATCTCTCATGATCCTTTGTGTTTCTGCAGTGTCAGTTGTTACTTCTCCTTTTTTGTTTCTAATTCTATTGATCTGAGTCTTTTCCCTTTTTTGCTTGATGAGTCTGGCTAATGGTTTATCAATTTTGTTTATCATCTCAAAGAACCAGCTTTTAGTGTTATTGATGTTTGCTATTGTTTCCTTCATTTCTTTTTCATTTATTTCTGAACAGACCTTTATGATTTCCTTCCTTCTGTTAACTTTGGGGTGTTTTTGTTCTTCTTTCTCTAACTGCTTTAGGTGTAAGGTTAGGTTGTTCATTTGACCTGTTTCCTGTTTCTTGAGGTAGGATTGTATTGCTATAAATTTCCCTCTTAGAGCTGTTTTTGCTGCATCCCATAGGTTTTGGGTCGTCGTGTTTTCATTGTCATTGGTTTCTAGGTACTTTTTGATTTCCTCTTTGATTTCTTTAGTGATCTCTTGGTTATTTAGTAGCGTATTGTTTAGCCTCCATGTGTTTCTATTTTTTACAGATTTTTTCCTGTAATTGATATCTAGTCTCATAGCGTGGTGGTCAGAAAAGATACTTGATACGATTTCAATTGCCTTAAATTTACCAAGGCTTGATTTGTGACCCAAGATATGATTAATCCTGGAGAATGTTCCATGAACACTTGAGAAGAAAGTGTATTCTGTTGTTTTTGCATGGAATGTCCTATAAATATCAGTTAAGCCCATCTTGTTAATATATCATTTAAAGCTTGTGTTTCCTTATTTATTTTCATTTGGATGATCTGTTCATTGGTGAAAGTGGGGTGTTAAAGTCCCCTACTGTGATTGTGTTACTTGTCAATTTCCCCTTTTATGGCTGTTAGAATTTTCCTTGTGTATCCTATGGTGCTCCTATGTTGGTGCATAAATATTTACAATTGTTATATCTTCTCCTGTATTGATCCCTTGATCATTATGTAGTGTCCTTCTTCGTCTCTTGTAATAGTCCTTATTTTAAAGCCTATTTTGTCTGATACGAGAATTGCTACTCCAGCTTTCTTTTGATTTCCATTTGCATGGAATATCTTTTTCCATCCACTCACTTTCAGTCTGCATGTGTCCCTAGGTCTGAAGTGGGTCTGTTGTAGACAGCATATATATGGGTCTTGTTTTTGTATCCATTCAGCCAGTCTATATCTTTTGGTTGGGACATTTAGTCCATTTACATTTAAGGTAATTATCGATATGTGTATTCCTATTACCATTTTCTTAATTGTTTTGGGTTTGTTATTGTAGGTCTTTTCTTTCTCTTGTGTTTTCTGCCTAGAGACATTCATTTAGCATTTGTTGTAAAGCTGTTTTGTGATGCTGAATTATCTTAGCTTCTGCTTGTCTGTAAAGGTTTTAATTTCTCCATCGAATCTGAATGAGATCCTTGCTGGGCAGAGTAATCTTGGTTGTAGGTTTTTCCCTTTCATCACTTTAAATATGTCCTGCCAGTCCTTTCTGGCTTGCAGAGTTTCTGCTGAAAGATCAGCAGAAGATCATGGGGATTCCCTTGTATGTTATTTTTCCCTTGCTGCTTTTAATGTTTTTTCTTTGTATTTAATTTTTGATAGTTTGATTAATATGTGTCTTGGCGTGTTTCTCCTTGGGTTTATCCTGTATGGGACTCGTTGCACTTCCTGGACTTGATTAACTATTTCCTTTCCCATATTAGGGAAGTTTCAACTATAATCTCTTCAAATATTTTCTTAGTCCCTTTCTTTATCTCTTCTTCTTCTGGGACCGCTACAAGTCAAATGTTGGTATGTTTAATGTTGTCTCAGAGGTCTCTGAGACTGTCCTCAATTCTTTTCATTCTTTTTTCTGTATTCTGCTCTGCAGTAGTTATTTCCACTACTTTATCTTCCAGGTCACTTATCTGTTCTTCTGCCTCAGTTATTCTGCTCTTGTTTCCTTCTAGAGAATTTTTAATTTCATTTATTATGTTGTTCATCATTGTTTGTTTGCTCTTTAGTTCTTCTAGGTCCTTGTTAAAAGTTTCTTGTACTTTCTCCATTGTATTTCCAAGATTTTGGATCATCTTTACTATCATTACTCTGAATTCTTTTTCAGGTAGACTATTTCCTCTTCATTTGTTTGGTCGGGTGGATTATTACCTTGCTCCTTCATCTGCTCTGTCTTTCTCTGTCTTCTCATTTTGCTTAACTTACTGTGTTTGGGGTCTCCTTTTTGCGGGCTACAGGTTCGTAGTTCCTGTTGTTTTTGGTGTCTGCCTAGTGGGTAAGTTTGGTTCAGTGGGTTGTGTAGGCTTCCTGGTGGAGGGGACTAGTGCCTGTGTTCTGGTGGATGAGGCTGGATCTTGTCTTTCTGGTGAGCAGGACCGCATTTGGTGGTGTGTTTTGGGGTATCTGTGACCTTATTATGATTTTAGGCAGCCTCTCTGCTAATGGGTGGGGTTGTGGGGTCTCCCTGGCGTTTGGGTTTTGTTTCTTTGTTTTTGGGGGTTTTTTGCTATACAATTTTTAATTTTATGTAGTCCATCTTATCATTCTGTTTTGTGGCACCCGGAGTCTTGATCATAGTGAGGTCTTTCCTTTCAGTCAGATTAGAGAAGAATTTACCCACATTCTCTTCTGGTCACTGTATGTCATGTTTACTTCCAGATCTCTGATAAATTTTTTTATTCTTGTATATAATGCACGAAATGGATCTAATTTTATCTTTTCTCAAATGGCTATCCAGTTATCCCACCATATTTATTAAAAATAAAACAAAACAAAAGCCTTTGTCCCAGTGATTACAGAACCACCTGCACCATTCACTGGATTTCTGTACATAGTGCAGTTATTTCTTGATTTTCCATTCTATTCCATTGGTTATCTATCTATTCACATGCCAATATCATACTTTTTAAATTATAGCTGCTTTGTAGTAGGTTCTCTTATCGTTAGTTCTCCCTCTTTCTTTCAGTGTTTCTTTAGCTAGTCTTTCATATTGTTTCGTGTGAACTTAAGTACGAATTCATCTAACGCTGTTATTACAAAAGGCCACTGGTATTTTCATTAGGGTCACATTAAATTTATAAATTAACTAACCAAGGTGTAGCATATTAATACTGAGACAACCAATCCTAGAGCAAGGAATATCTTTCATATTTTCAAGAATACTTTGCTTTCAGTTGTATTTTATAGTTTTCTTTATGTAGGATTAGACTATTTCTTGTTAAATTTATTTCTAAGCATTTTTTGATGCTGCTGCTATCATAAATGGGATTTTCTTATCCTTTAAAAAGATAACATTTTAAGAGTCTGGAATTTGTCTTTTATCTAAATTTCTCCATCACTAACTACAGGAAGCTATATTGTGCATAGATAGAATTATGAAGTTTTGTTACAAATAATGTAAATGTTTGTTTTCTCCTGGATTTCATGTCTGTAAAATCTTCTCATTTATCTGCATTTTTCATTCTTCAGTTTGCATTTTCAATGTTCTAGGATAGACAATTTCTCAGGAAGTATGTTAAACAATTTAAAATTTAAATAATTATTTCAATAATAAAATAAATCACTGTTCCAGTAAAGCCTTGTATTACTTGTTTATGAACTTTAGCTAACTGTCCCTGGCACTTCCTGCCAACTTGTGAATCACAGCCAAAATGAAATACTCAGAGATAGGCTAGTGTGGGTGAGGAATGCTTTTATTTTCACCAAGAGCAAACCAAGTTGCAGTTTATCAGTTGTGTACAAAGTGTTCTGCAGAAACCCTAGTTTCCTGGCATCATAGTTCTGATTTATTGCAGTGATTTATATAGATTGCCTGATTTGCCTATTTTTTAATCTGGCTCTTCCTACAATCCTATTGGGATACATTTTAATAATAGAAGGATGTTCATACTTCTACTTCTATATTTATTTACTAACAGACTTATAATGAATAATGAATAGCTTAAAAATTGTCCAGTACAACAGGTGGAAGTGGGTACTGCAAACAGACTCATTCAGCAGTCTTGGTTTGATTATGAACTCCCCTGACAACCAATTAGGTGAATTTAAAAGAATTATTTCATCTTCTTGATTCTGTTTCCAAAATAGTAAAATAAAGGGATTGACTTGAAAATGACCAAGTTCCAGTTGTAAAGTGACATGCTTCTCATTAGGCTGAAATAGTGTGCATGTTTATCATTAATAAATTCTCCCTTTGTCTTTGTGACAAAAAGAACACAAAGACATAGCTCTTAATAAACTGGTGAAACTGTTCTAATGAGAATGGATTCATTCATTTCTGTTTCATAACCTATTGAGACTTATGGGCAGATTCAACAAATGAATTACTTTGGTGTACAAGAGTGAATAACCACCTCCACTGCTCACCAACGTTTCCCTCCTTTATACACACACACCCACACAGAATGAGCTTACTTTCTTTGACCAAGATAACAACATCTAATGAATCAATTTCCGCTGACATGAAAGAAATATATTTTTCTCAGATGAATTATGAATTTCAAAGCTATGTTATTCAATAAAGGAAATATCATCCTTATCATTAAACAAGTCTGTCAATATTGTTTAAAAGAATGATACGGAAAACAGCTCTTTATTGAGATATTAACCTCCTCTGAAGTGTGCAGAATGCATATTTTTCTGAAAAGAGATTTTAAAAAAATGATTAGCATCCTTCATAATTAATAGCTATTGTGAACCTCAAAGGTGTGAGAGACTCTGGCTATAGCACTCAGTCAAACTATAGCATATAAGCCAGGTCATGTTTGGTGCAAGCAAAATGAAAAGAATAATCAGTCTTTCCCAAAACACAGAGCCCTGTCACAGGAAAACATCATCTCCGATCACTGTCTGATCTTATTTGAAAGCACCAGGCATTGCAGATTACCGGAGAGAGAGTTTATTTTTTTTCCCATAAGTCCCATTGCCAGAATTTAAAACCCAAATTGGATTATTAGAACATCATAGCAAAATCCTGGAGCTGTATATTTTGAAAGGAAAAACTACAGAAGTAGAAAAAGCAACCAGAGGCACTGCTCTTAATTCTCCTTATATACATCAAGTATCAATTTGCTTAGGTTCACACTTTGAAATATGAAATAATGTCAGGGTACAGTTCTAGCCCTAAAAATTAGCTGTAAGAATTCAGGAAAGTTTTTTCTTTTGCTCATTTGTGCTGTGAGAAAACACATTTGATGATACCTAAATGTAGGGTCTGTTGTATAATGAAGCAGTACTATGTCACTGGCCTTCAGAGTTTTGACCCAGGTTATGTGCTCATAACTGTCTCATTCCAGGAAGAACGGCTTCAGGCCACCAAGAATTCGGATGCATATTGTAAAAACAGGCTATCTGCATATATCTGGAGCTATGGCATTATGTCCACAAAATATGCCAATATATGAAGGAATGATTTAGTCTTTATCTGGATAGCTGGTGGTGTTTATCATTGCCCCTTATAGCAGAGGAAGCTCCCCAAATTCTGTTTGAGATTTAAAAGTCTTCCTGTGCGGGGTGGGTGTGGGATGAATTGGGAGATGGGAACTGACATATATACACTACTATGTATAAAATAGACAACTACTGAGAACCTACTGTATAGCACAGGGAACTCTACTCAGTGCTCTGTGGTGACCTAAATGGGAAGGAAAGCCAAAAAAGAGGGGATAGATGTATACATATAGCTGATTCACTTTGCTGTACAGCAGAAACTAACACAACAGTGTAAAGCAACTATGCAATTAAAAAAAAAAAGTCCTCCTAGGTTCAACTCAGGGTGCTGTGGGATTTCCATTTTGGTTTCATTTTAATGACATTTTTGTGCCTTAAAAGTACTAAAACAGGAAACTTTTCTGGGAATGAAAGTATTTGACCGGGAGAATTTGTCTTTTGCTGTCACAATCTTCAGCTACCATTCAGCTAAATGTTGTTTGGAATAATATGGCCTCACTGCCCCTATCTGCTGTTGAATTGCTCAGACGGGTGGGAGATTAGGGTGGGGTGAGGTGCCGGTATTATCTGTGTGAGCCCTCCAGGGGTCACGCTACACTAACAAGGCCGCCCCAGTCAGGGTGACAGAAGCCAGCTGCTGCCTTGCTGGCCTCCACCGTCAGAAGGTTCCACTTACTGCAGAGCTGGGTCTCCAGAGATTGTGTATTCTGACTCGTTTTTTTCCACCTCTAAAAAAAGTGGCTAGCTCATCATTTTTTGTCCTCATTTTTTTAGGAAGGACCTACATGTGAAACCACTTACCTGTTTAACCCTCTGAACTTAAAGAAAATGTGTAATGCCACTTAAAATACCCCAAATCCAGTTCTGCCCTGTCTAGTAGGAGGGCCCTAATGAGACATTTATCAAGAAGGTAAATATTAGATTTTTAACATTCATACATTGCAGCCACGAGATTTGATGTGACTGTATTTTCCAAATTGCTTCGTCTCTTTTTATTTATCCTGGGACAAGTCATACTCTATACATACAGAGCACAGTGCATCTGTACTTTCATCTTCAAAAATCGCCTTGGTCCTTTTTTTTTTTTTTTAATTTTTAAGGAAAATACTTCCCTTTCTTCCACTGAGGGCTCTTTATTCGTGATAATCACTTTTTTCCCCTAAAGATGGAAAGAAAATTCCCAGGCTTGTTTGGCTCAGGGCTGCTTCTGAAAGGCCAGCACATGGCCAGAAGAGCTCTCCTTGGTTTTCCTCCTGGTTTCTGGGGGGAGAGTGTCAGTCTTGGGTCAACAGAACTCAGAAAAATGGGATGATGATTCAGCCAGTAGAGGGAGCTAGGGCTACCTCACAGCTTTATAAGGCAGAGCCTAAGGAAGGAGTAATTTTTTTTGTATGAAGTTAATAATAATTTTTTTTTTTGGCCGCATCACATGGCATGTGGGAGCTGGGATCTTATAGTTCCCCCACCAGGGATCGAACCTGCACCCCCTGCAGTGGAAGTGCAGAGTCTTAACCACTGGACTGCCAGGGAGGTCCCTGAAGTTCATTCTTAATGCTACCCCTACACTAAATTATTGTACATTATTTTTCCTACAAAAGTGAAGAAGTAAACATAACCATCCCGACCCTTTGAGGAGAACAAGAGTCTCAAAGAAATGTATTAGTTTTACAGCTTTGGAAGAGTGAATCATTTTTAAAAAGACAAATAATTTTTATAATTATGTTCATTAGACTACCATAATTTAAAATATTGTTATAACAAACATACATTTATACAGGGCTAACAGAAAGAGGGATAATACATTTTGGGGCTTAGCTCAAAGGAGACCTCAGATTTGAATATTAGTTACATGCTTGGTATTTAAATGGTCTTGCCAGGTTAATGTATGACATAGATTTCTCCTCGTCGGTGAGTGCATTTGCACTGGGGGGGAAAGGCATTGAAAGCATTTTGGGTGCCCTATTTTTTCATTTATCAGCATTTGTAATTATAGTTAAGTGCTTCCAAAACAGGGCCTCGATCTATGAAAGGTCCTGCATTTATATGATGCTTTTAACTTTTCAAAGTATTTTTATATGTGCTGTCTCATTTTAAAGTAGATTTGACATAGCCTCAATCTATTAAGGAAGTGACCCTTTCAACCCAAGAACACTCTGGAAATTTTTTAGCTGTACTTATCTTAGCTACCATTATAAAACTTAACGAAAGTCATGGTGATACTAAAACTTCCATAACCAATGTAAAATTTTCGAAGTAGAAGGTTTGCAAAAAGCCAGTATTTTTTTTAACATCCAGAAGCCTTTTTCATTTTTATTTCAATGAATTTGAAGTTATCTGTTGTTTGTGTTAAGAGTTATGCTGTCAAGAATTTCACCATGGCTACCACTGTTGAGAATTTTGAAGAAATAACAAGTTTCGTGAGTCTGTTCAGCCTTGTCCTGAAAATAAAAAAAGGTCTGAGATGTGATTTTTTTTTTTAAAGATTTTTTTTAGAATGTGATGAATTCTATTCCCTGAAGATTTGTACGATGTTCTCTCTGAAATTTGTGCCCCCTCCATGGTGTCTTAACAGTGGCTACTCCAGCGCTGTTTCTGATTGTATAAAATGCTGTGGCTAGGAAACTGGGGATGTCTAGTCTCGTTCTTGTCCATCTTCTGGAGTAACAAGGGTGTTTTCTGAAAGGCCAGCAGAGATATTAACTCTGTCAAAGTTGTCCATTCAATTCTGAATAACCGTTTGTATACGTGTGACTGAGCGATCATGGGAGTAACCAAACTTCAGAAATGAGGATCCTGGATACAGTCAGTAAAAATCAATTGCTTCAGCTGGGTTCAAATTTCCTGGGGAAATATTTTTTCCGAAAGCTTGAGCCAAGTTTGAGATAAAAAAGCATTATTATCATCTTCTGAAACTAAATTAGCAGGAATCTGGGTTGTTGCCTTGATAATTCCAAACTATGTCGTTATATTCATGATTTACTTCTTTTTCTAAGTTTGTCACTTTTATAAATACAAAAAACTTGTTTTTATGGGGTCATGTGTAGTTAATATGTAGGGAAAAAATCATGTTCTTTTTTTCTTTCTAATTTAGGAAAGAAAACTGGAGCAATGAGATTTGAATGCGTGACCTTTGCTAGGCACTGCATCTTTATCAGAGTATAAAAGAGGAAATTATTTTGAAGGCTATTGCTTTTTACATTTTAAATCTATCTAGACATTCTTCATTGGCTGAACTTGAGAAAATAACCAATTGTGGAAGAAAAGTGAAGGAGCAGTCCATGTAAGTAAATACTCATCTCAGAAAAATAGATTTATTTCATTTTATTTATTATTATTATTGATTGATTTTTTATACATCTTTATTGGAGTATAATTGGTTCACAATGCTGTGTTAGTTTCTGTTGTACAACAAAGTGAATCAGCCATATGCATACACATGTCCCCATATCCCCTCCCTCTTGAGCCTCCCTCCCACCCTCCCTATCCCACCCCTCTGGGTCGTCACAAAGCAACGAGCTGATCTCCCTGTGCTATGCGGCTGCTTCCCACTAGCTATCTATTTTACATTCGGTAGTGTGTATATATGTCGATGCTACTCTCACTTTGCCCCAGCTTCCCCCTCCCCACCCCTCCCCTGTGTCCTCAAGTCCATTCTCTGTGTCTGCGTCCTTATTCTTGCCCTGCCACTAGGTTCATCAGTACCATTTCTTTTTTTTAGATCCTATATATACGTGTTAGCATACGGTATTTGTTTTTCTCTTTCTGACTTAACTTCACTCTGTATGACAGACTCTAGGTCCATCCACCTCACTACAAATAACTCAATTTCATTTTTTAATGTATTTACACATTTTTTTGTTGCTAATTGGGTTTTATTGTCAAAATTGAAGTATTTTTAAATGATCAAATTATATTTGACCTGTTAGAATCTACCTCATAGGGCTTTTATAAGGATTTAATATAATATGTAAAAATATTCAAGTTACATACAGACGTTCTCAGTAACTATTACTATGGCTATTTTATTAAACACATTCAAGGCATCTTTGGGATTCAGTACAACTTTGGGATAGAGACTGAAACACAAAATAGAAAAGGACTGTTCTGTACACATTACCAAGATAAACTGAAATTAGCAAATTCTTTGGTACTCTTTTCCTTTAATAAAAGTTGTAAACTTAAATTATACGCAAATACTTTTGAGGTAGTGCATCGCCTTTTTCACATATTTACGTTTCCAAATCCCTATAAGCCTAAAGTAGATATTTATGTCTTACTGAACTGAGAAAACTGAGGCAAACAGTGGAAATTAGTTGTTTCATTTCATGAACAGTTTAGTCTCAGAATGGCCGTAAACATAAAATCTCCCAATTTCAAGCCTCTGTTTCCTTCCATAACTCATTCAACATTTAGTTCCTAGTCATAGAGCCTCACAACATCAATTCTTATTATAAGATTGCTTCCTTATATCCTGCTTAGTAGTTACAAGAAGGCAGTACTTTCAATGGGCAGGCGGATGCCTGAGGCTGTATATTTTTTCCCTGTGATTCACTCCAAGGAATTTACTGAGCATTTAGTATGGGTCAGGGCGCATATACGATACAGAGAACAAAACAGACGAAGACATCTACTGTCCAGAGCTTACCTTCTGGAGTTGGGGAGGTAAGGGTGGGTGGGGAGAGAAAATAAGATGAATGAGTAAAATATGGGATATGTTAGAAGATGCTGAAGATAAAAATAAGACAGGAAGAAGGATAGGGAGTGTCAGGTGACAGAAGAGTTGCAGTTTTACATGGGATGGGCTGTCGAGGTGTTGCCAGGAGCTGCATTTGAATCCAGATGAAGGTGAGAGGGAGACTTTGGGGCACTGGAGGAAGAAGCGCTGGGCTGAGGGACCCCAGTCCCCTGGGGGGGGGGGGGAACCTGCAGGCCATGTGGGAGCCAGATGGTCCACTCTGTGGGTAGGAGTTGAGCTCAGGAAATAGCAGGGCCAGCCCATGTGCTTTACTCACAGTGAGATGGGAAGTAATTGCAGGGTTGAGGGCAGAAAAACGCCACGGTTTGATGTGAGTTTGACCACCACCACAGACTGCGATGTGAATGGATTTAGAGAAGCAAGAGCAGAAACAGTAACTCCAGTTTGATGGGGTCGTTGATGGTGGGACCATCAAGTAGTGCAGAGGTGGTGTAGTAGGGGAGATGACAGATAACTGGAGATGAATTTATTTTGGAAATATAAACTCGTGGCAGACATCACTGGCTGTCCTCCCACACCTGTTCCCTCCTTCTTTCTGGGCAGATGGATACCCAACTAGAAACCACATCTCCAAGCTTCCTTTGCAGCCAAGAGCGTCCACATGATGAGGCTGTCACCAGTGGATGGGAAGTGGAAGTGCTCCGTGCCAGCTCCTAGCCATCCTCCTAGAGACGGTTGCCCCACATTTGCTTCTCATCTTTTCTCCATTCTTTCTGGAAATGGTGGTGACTGGGAACCTTGGGATGTTTGAGGAAGGCAGATCTGCCACTGCCCCAGAGCCCTGATCATAATTACTGTATTTCTTGCACTTTTACGAGACAAAGAACTAACTTCTAAGGTCCTTAAGCCTCTATTGTGCAGTCTCCTTATTAGGGTAGTTTAGCCTCCACCCTAATAGGAGCTCATAGAAGTGCTGAGGGATCGGATGTGGATGTGAGAGGGGAGAGGATGACTCCAAAGTGTGGAACCTGAGTTCAGGTAGAAAGGAGTTGCCTGTTGCTGAGACGTGGCCAAGTACGGGAGGAACAGGTTTGGCAAGAAGATCAAGAATATAACTTGGGCCATGGTACACTGGAGATGTCCGTTAGACATACCTTTTATAAATAATTTTTCATTAGCCTAACGAATGCTTTTTAAAAAAACTAAACTCTCTAAGTGCACTAAGTATTGTACAAAACCAAAAAGAGGGAGATGCAAGAGGGAGGGGATATGAGGATATATGTATACGTATAGCTGATTCACTTTGTTATACAGCAGAAACTAACACACCATTGTAAAGCAATTGTACTCCAATAAAGATGTTAAAAAAATAAAAAAAAAAAACAAAAAGAAATTCTTTTCTCTCAAGGGGTTCACTGTTTAATGGAAATCATTTATGGTCAGTGTCAGATCAAAATTACGCCCCACATTAGGAATTTCTAGAGAGAGACTCATTCAAGTTTTAATGGTAGTGACTTTATTACTTAACCTACTTCATATGAATCACTCTGCTAGAATCCCATTATGGTTGCAATGACCTCAAAATACAAGTATTTATCAAGCGTACACAAATAACATACCACGGCTCTCCTTTTTATGCACAAGCCAATTTTCTATGACTGCGTGACCTTACTTTTGTATAACTTGGTATACAGGGGTTTTTTAATCAAAACTTATTTTGAATAGTTTCAGTCTAATCCAAGGAAGTGATACAGCTGTTTGCTACGTTTCCCATCTTTGTAATTGACCCTACCCAATTAATAACAAAGTCAGGGCTGGGCGTCAACAGGCAACACAGGGTCAACTAGGGGAAATGTTTGTGGCCACTTTAAATTCACCTCCTTTCCACATCTGTCGATCTTCTTCATGTACCTACTTTGCATTCAATTACGGAGGAGAGTTCTCTCGAAGCCTAAGACCACTGCCCAGGCCTGCTCCCTCATCTACTGGACGGTGCTTGGAGCCTGTCTCCGGGGCTTATGGGGCCAACTGTTTTATCCATCTCTTCTTTGTGGGCACTTAGGTCACACACTTCATCCCTTCAGTACCACATTTCCTGTTTCTTCTGATATGAAAATCATACAATTTAATATGCTAATCTCGTAACAGGAGAAGGCTAGGAGGCCAGCCCTGTTCTCTTCCCCCTCTGAGCACAGACACCAACAGTGATATTCTAGAGACACCACAATGTTGAATGACTAAGAGTATGTGTAGGAATTTCAGAGATGAATTTATAACGAATACTTTAGAAATCAATTGCTTCTTGAGCACCAAAACAACGGCAACATGGCATATTGGTTAAGAGTGCATTCCGTGGCTTCAGAAAAACCTACATTTTAACACTTCCACTGACTCGAGTGTGACCTGAGCACACATTTCACCTAACTTTTTTAGGTCCCAGTTTTCTCATATCTTAGGAAGGATTATGACATTTATGCACAAGACGACCTTGACTATGAAGGGCATAACACCCATCAAAGCACTTAGCACAGTATAAAATGGATAATAAGAACCTGCTGTATAAAAAAATAAATAAAATAGAATTCAAAAAAAATAAAGCATTTAGCACAGAGCCTTGCACGTACTAAATGAATCTCAGTGAGCTCCAAATTAAACCAGAGGATTAAAAATAAAACTCATTTTTAGACATATTATCCCATTTTTTAAATCTCTCACCACGACCTCTATGAATGAGGGAAGTTATCGTCTCCATTTTCTGCTAAGGGAATAGGCACTAAGAGACTGCTAAGTGACTGGCTTCAGGACAAAAGCAGTGAGAGGGGAGGTTCAAGCTAAATGGGGTTCAGGTGCTTCTTGTGTCACCAACACCAGCTGTTGAGGGCTGTTATCTATGGTGCCCCCAAAACACAGCAGGCAGGTAGCAGCCGACTCACACTACCCCTCAGGCAATTTATGTAATATGTACAGTACATGGTCGAATGAAGTTGAAAATATCCTGTCCAAAGGCCTTCTTGGTAGCTGTTCTGTCCACAGTAAATAAAGCTTTACTGTGCATTTTTACTTCACTTATTAATAGCAAAACTTAAAGTATTATGAAACTTGCCTGATTTGGAGAACATACTGGGATTTAAATCAACTGGTTCTAATTTGGTATGAAGACCTAAGACATCATTAGCTAAAATAGTAAGCGCTATACCTGCTAAACAATAACTTCCTATTCTGTCCCCCACTGCAGCCTGCCACCGGTCCCCAAAAACCACCTTTATATTTTCTGTCTTTATGATGTTGATTATTCTAAGTACCTCATATACAGTATTCTTTTTCATGTCATATATCTTCTTGGTGGGACTGTAAACTCCTTGAGGACAGGGCCCATGTCTTCTAAATTTACATTACAGTACTTTATTTTTATTTTTTTCCTCAATCAAAATCCCAGTAGAGTTTTTTTTTAACATCTTTATTAAAGTATAATTGCTTTACATTGTTGTGTTAGTTTCTGCCGTATAACAAAGTGAATCAGCTATATGTATACATATATCCCCATATCCCCTCCCTCTTGTGTCTCCCTCCCACTCTCCCTATCCCATCCCTCTAGGTGACATTACAGTATGTTAGAATCCTTCAGCCAGGGTTGGATGTAGCCAATGCCCAGTAAATACTTGTTGGTTGAAAGTTTGTTGAATGATTATTAAATCTGTAAATACTTTTCCTGAGCTGGTCAACATTTTCTGGGGAAATTTCTCATGATGGGCTAAAGCAAAAACAAAAACACCCAAAAAAACACCAAAAGAAACTTACAAAGTCAGTCAATACATAAAGTAACATTTTTTTTCTGTCCACGTAGTATTTAGGGTAAAACCTGAAATAACTGCTAAAGTAAAATCAGATGAGCATGGACTCCTATTTCCTTGGTTGTCAACGTCATTACTCCAGGGGTGACCCTCAGAAACTAAGAGCTGTACTGCATATTCTAGCAACACTCAATGTACCTTTTGAACTATTTTAAAGTTCCAGCTTTCCATTGGCACCTTCCTTTGTTGGAGAACTTTTACAGAATGTGGTATCCGTTGCATCTCGGGTACTTTTTTCCTGCGCCTTGATCCAGAGGTATTTTTAATTTGTTATGGGCCAGGAATAGAGTTGTCTTGGGTCAGAAATCTGTATGGTCTGGAAGCACGATGTGAGTAAACTTGAGTTCTTTTTGCCAGGAAGGATGTA
The DNA here is from genome assembly GCF_003676395.1 of Aethalodelphis obliquidens. Taxonomy (NCBI): domain Eukaryota; kingdom Metazoa; phylum Chordata; class Mammalia; order Artiodactyla; family Delphinidae; genus Aethalodelphis; species Aethalodelphis obliquidens. The sequence continues at coordinate 8,482,672 of NW_020838005.1, forward strand.
ATAGCCTTGGCACAAGGTTCTCAACAGAAGGAGCACAGAGGCCGCAGTGGCAGTCTGTTCCTCCCTCCCCCGTCATCTGCCTCATAGGATTATTGCTGCTGTTGTTATTGTTTTTAACCCAAGAAGGAGATACATTTATTATTTCCCACAGGCAACTCTTGGTTAAAGTTTCTCTCTCTCACTGCAATCCAGCTGGTTGAACTCAGTGATACTGTCGGAAATGTTTTATATCCTTTTATATCCGTTTGTCTAATGGCCTCAAAGATATGAAATATTGTCATTTTCCATGAACTGGCATTGGGCGTTGGCCATATGTACGTATTAATGAAAAAATATCTGATACTTACATTTTCCTGAAAACTTTGCTTCCTTGCTTTATTACTACTTATACAAGTTTACTCAGTTTAGTGGAATTAGTATATTCTGAGCAAATTAAAATAAAATGAGGGCTTCCCTGGTGGCGCAGTGGTTGGGAGTCCGCCTGCCGATGCAGGGGACACGGGTTCGTGCCCCGGTCCAGGAAGATCCCACATGCCGTGGAGCGGCTGGGCCCGTGAGCCATGGCTGCTGAGCCTGCGCGTCCGGAGCCTGTGCTCCGCAACAGGAGAGGCCACAACAGTGAGAGGCCCGCATACCGCAAAAAAAAAATAAATAAATAAAATGAACTTTCCACTTTAACAAATATTTTGATGGAAGAGAACAAACTCTGAGTAAAATGACAGATTTGATGAGAGAACCAGAATTCAAAAGTTAGGTCTAGGGCTTCCCTGGTGGCGCAGTGGTTGGGAGTCCGCCTGCCGTTGCAGGGGACGCAGGTTCGTGTCCCGGTCCGGGAAGATCCCACATGCCGCGGAGCGGCTGGGCCCGTGAGCCATGGCCGCTGAGCCTGCGCGTCCGGAGCCTGTGCTCCGCAACGGGAGAGGCCACAGCAGTGAGAGGCCCGTGTACCGAAAAAAAAAAAAAAAAAAGTTAGGTCTACAAACTGTTAAGTGGGGGGAGAAGGAGGCATAACCCACTGATCCCATTCTTCTAAATTCCTGGGTCCCCTTCTGTTTGTTGTCCTCTTTCTAATCATTGTGTTCCCACCTCCCACTCTCCTGGAGATATTGAGCTTAATGTCAGGAATTGCTCTCCCAGATCATTAACATTTCCAAGAATCTGGTTGAAATAGCCCTAAAGCTTAACAAGTATACATTACCAGAAATCATTTATAGCTAGGATTGCTTTGGGGCAGTGGGGGGGAGGGGTCTGGAGTTGGGGGGCAATGTTGATACTGAAACTTTACCAGCATGCTTGTGAAGAGTACTGTGCTAATACCTTCCAAAGTTTTCTATCAGTAAGCCATTCACAACCACCATAGACAAAATACAAGACTAGGCTGATATGGGAAAATGTATAAATGTGAAGAGATGTATGATCAACTATGATATGGAGATTTGTATATGCGTGCATTTATATACATTCTTTTAAGTACAAGAAAAAATTCTCACAATGACCTTAAATGATAGTTTCCTCGAGATAAAAATCATGAACAAATTGCTAAGGATGCATTAAAAAATGGAAGCGTATGTCAACCAACATCTGTACAAAATTATAAATGTTATCTGAAGAAATGAAGTGACGGGAGCTTCATGGGGCTGCTTAGGGGGTGTTTGGAATTTTGCCAATGGAAGTTAGTTTAGAAGAGTCCGTTCCATGTGAATGAGCCTCAAATAGAAAACAGTTAGGAGGGCTAAACATACAGTTACACAAAATTTCCTCATCTCCTACACCAGGACAGTGTTTGCAAATCTAACTGTGCTTCAAAATTATCAGGAGAGATTTTTTTAAAATATGCATTACTAGTTTCTACACCTTCCCCTCACCTCTGAAATTCTCATTTAGTGGATCCAGGAAAGTACTAATGTACTTGATTTTTTATCAAGATCTTCCTTGGTGTTTCTCACATGTGGCCTGGCTTGGGAATCACTGAACTGCGGATATTTTCAAGCCCTTGTATCTCCTTTGTTGTTTTCTTAGCACTTTTTCTTCTAACATTTTCACACTGTGCCTATAGCTTTCCTATAGTAATTACTTTCCTGTGGCTGGTCTCCCCACTACTTGTCTGTTCTCCGAAGACAGAGCTGGATATTTCTCTTTATCCCATACAGTACCTTGCACAGTTTTAAGCATACAGTAGGTATTTAAAAAATAAGATGACTTGAATTCCTTCTGTCATTCATTTTGGTGCACCTTGGTATTTCCTGCTCACTTATCACTTGACCCCAAACCCTGAATTCAGAACAATAGTCAGTTGTTCTTCAGAGACACCAAACCAGGATAAAATCAAGGGTAAAGTGAGTTGTTTGCCAGACCACTGCTTGAAGAATTTTCTGCAGAAGAAACAACAAAGCCTCACTTGAGGATGTTTTAATATTGTGGTAATTGATTTATTTCCTTTTCTGAGCAAAAATAAGAAGTTTGGGCAAATCTGAATATACTGACGGAAACAGAATATTTGAAACCGAGGGTCTTAGAAAGGGAAGGATGTGTGGACATGAAGCTCAAAGCACGTGCAGGTAAGTTCCTCCTGTGCGGATGAATATCTCACACACGCACACACGCACACACACACAGAGAAAGTCTAGTAAAAGATTTTTGAAATACAGTTAATACAATCTCCCTTAACAACAAAAAAATCTGTTGCTGCTTTATAACACAAACATTCTGTAGGCAAAAGCATTTCGATAAATTTTTAGTATCTCTAAAACTCTCATCTAAAAGTAATAAAGTAATATTAGAACACCAAAAGTATTGACAAAATATTGTCACTTAGAGCCCACTGAAGTATAAGTCTATCCATTTTATGAGTTATTTTTAAATCTCCTAGTTACAAAAACAAAAAAGAAATACTTAGAAAAATATTTCACTTTTAACATGTAAACTACATTACCCATCACATATTTTAAAAGGTTTCACAGTAAATATAAACAAACCATGTTCTATCAACATCCTTGGGGAAAATGTAAAATGTAGTGGAACTACAGCTCTAAATTTGTTTAATTGTGCAATTTTGGTAAAATAGAAAATTTTTAAAAAATAAGCATGCCAAATCACGTAGTATTTTCAAGGTTTAAATACCTGAAATTGTATAGCAATATTACCACAGTCTGCCTTAATTTTACAAAACAGAGAGGTAGACTAATCACAAGAATGATTCAAATAAACAGTGTTATAATTTTTTCAATTTAAAACAGAAGATAAAATTTCTGGGGGAGGGGAGGAAAGTGGTCATTTTAAACATGCTTACCCCAACTCAAGTCTGATTTAAGAAATGTAGCATTTCTTTGATTTTTAATTGTTCCTGCATTACTTGTCAATGTGGCCACATGACTATAGTTTATGCTATTATGTTGTCAGGCTTCTGATAATGGGGAGGAATGTTTGTTTAGACTGTGTAGCTCTTCACTTTAATTCACTCTGGCTCCAGTGTGACCTGTTAAAACTGCTATCAATGGAAAATCCAAATTTCCCAGAAAGGATTAAAGCAACAGCAACCCCTGTGAACCAAAATTATCTCCTATTGAGGCTAATTACCTTAGCACACTTAGGAAAGTACTGCTATAGGAAATCTGTTGCCTTGCAGTCTCTCCTCTTCTGTAAAGTGCTTTTAGTTGATATGAAGTCATATATTTGCTGATTACTCTGAGGCATCTTTTAGTACCTTTATAAATGTGAGGAGAGACACAAAAAACTGAAATGACATATTGAGCCATAAACAAACATACTACATGAAGTATGCAACTTTCCCATGGTTATAAAACCTGTGTTTAGGGAATTGACCCCATTAGGATGGGAGTTTTAAAAGGAAAAAAAGAAAAAATTCTAAGCCTTAATATATAAGGAAAAAAAGTTACTAAATTTTAAAAATTACTAATTTTTTACTTACATATGACAAATAACTTATACAACATACAATTTAACAAATAAACAAAATGTGTTTTCTTAACTTTTCCTACTGTTTTGAGCATGTAGGAGTTACTCAGTTCTTTAAAAAAGCCAGTTTGCTGGATACATTATTTAATGTATAAAGTGATAGCTATTCTATCTGTCACTTACAAAAACAATCATAAAATGAAAGGTAGCGACCCAGAATCATTCTCCATTTTAACAAGGTAGTTCTTGATAATTCTGTAAAATTATATTGTTTACTTGAAGTGAGGATGAAATTGAGTGTAATTGAAATCAACATGGAAAGGATATGGAAACCAATTATTTCCGGATCCTAGACAGAAATATTTTTACTCTTCATTTATCATTATACTTACTGCTAATGAATTGTTGCAAATTGGGCAAACAGGAATTGCCCAATCTGTCCATTTATAGCTCAAGTACGGTACCTAAAGCCACAAAATAAGGTTTTTGCTTGATAATTGTTAGGGGTTGACTTGTCCGTTTGGCTGTCTACTCTATAATTATTAAATAATTAACAATTATCCTATAATTATTTGATCCTCACTCCATTTTGCTATATTCAGAATACTGTTAATTTTTATTCCTACAGCACTTTGTGACATTATCTGGCCTTCCCTGAGTGCAAATGGGATTGTAAGTGCATCCCCAAATGAGAAAACTCAGACATGGCGTAGTCATCTACATGACCCAGTGTATGCACACGCTATTTTTTTAGATTGTCATTGTAACAGAATCACAATTTAAATTATTTTTCAGAGAATTCAGTGATGCTAGTTTGAGGGGAGAAAGTCTAACACAGGGGCTCAATGAATGGTGGCTATTAAAAGTCTTTGGTTTACAATACTTCACATGAAATGCTTATGACGTGAATTTTTTATTACTTATATTCTATTCTGATGACCTGTATCAACTTCTAATCTGCTTTTGGCATTGAATTTATGTAATCAAAGTAAGAAATAATTAGAATATCTGTTATGGAAAGAGGAAGTGAAATTGTGGCCATGTGTCTCAAGAATTTCTAAGACTAAACTGAAATGTTTTGAATGAGTTAATGAAAGTAATATGTCTGTAGCAGATACGATGGGTAGAAATATGAAATACTAATAACCAAATATACAAGCAGAAGTAATCGCCCTCCATCAAAAGTAGAGTCAGCCTGTGAAGCGAAGCGCCTAAACTGCCCACCTTACCTCTCCCACATTCTTCCCCTGACTATGAAAAAGCAGCTACTGAAACTGGCGCTGCTGATGGCTGAAAGCTCAGCGGGGGCTCTGATTTGAGGCCTTGGTTCCCTCCACGTCGGCCACCCCTCCGGCAGCCAGGTTCTGCCTGGGCAGAAGTCTTAAGTCCTATATGACCTATAGTCTCAAAGTCTCTGAATACTACTTGTGATATTCTATTGTTCAAGCAAGTCTCACCACAACCAGCCTGAATTCAAGAGGTGGAGAATTAAACACCTCTTCTTAGTGAGAGGTGTGGCAAAGGATCTTCAGCCATCTGGAGTCTACCAGAGCTGCAGAAAGTAAAAGAAACGTTTTATAAGAGGACTAGAAAAACAATCATCTTTTGAATTGGAGGGTAAATATTCTTAAACACCTCTCTAAAAACCATTTCTTTTTCACCACTTCTGCTTTCCACCTTTGTCCTGGTAGTAACTACTTGTTTCCATTATTTTAGCCTTCTTGCCTCTGTTATCTTTGCCACTAAAACATCCCAAATATTACTGTTGGATCAATCTTTCCAAAACACTACATTCCTCAGGTCCTTTCGTGTCTCCCAAGGCTTATGGGACAGAAACCAACTAGTTAGGTCTAGATTATAGAAATTATCATGTTATGAAAGTATTTAAAATCCTCCAGATCGCATCAAAACCTGATTTCCTTCCTCTGCTGAGTGTCCGTTACTTCCCTAGACTTTTCCTTATTTAAGCAAAAAGCTCTTCACACCAACTCCCTAAACAAGTTCTTCTTCATCTGGTCTTGGCATCTTGGCTCACTGTACTACCTAAAATGTCCTTACTCCTTCTGGTTGAATCCTTCCTTGTCCATGAAGACTTTCCTAAACACTGAAGCTTACTTTATAGTTCTCTTTTCTAAAGTTTCAATACACCATCCTCTCAATGGCATTAAACATTGTACTGTCATAAATAAGTGTTATTCACAGAAGCATAAGTTATATTTTTAACAAATTATTAAGTTCCTTGATAACAGGTGCCACATGTTGTGCTTTCTTATGAGTTCTTGGTGCATGGTAGAGACTTACTGAGTACTCATTGAATTACATTGAATGTGTACTTTTTCTTTGCTACTTCTTTTATACCCAGCTGCAGTACCTATACATATTTTAGTGTAGGAATGATATTCATAGAAATATTTTATAGTGTTTTTAAGTTATAAATTTAAATTCCCAGTTATAACAGTTAAAATCAGTTCATGTTTTTATTGAAAATAAATGTTACCCTATAATGAAACTGAGGCATAGATATCATCTATATCATCTAACAGAATAATACAGTATAATAAAATATTTTTATGACTACACAGACATTTTTACAAAATTTATCTCCTACTTTAAATGAACCCAAAGACAACACGAATTCATATTTTCTATTATTCCTTTGTTATTAAACCAGAAAAATTGACTTTCACAATCTACCTTTACAAAGAAGCCTGGTGGCTTCATTAATCTGGTAATGTTTAGAAATATTTCCATAATTCAGTGATGAAAAAATAGAATAAGTACAAAGTGCAAAAAAGAAAAGGGAGACAATTTAAAAATAACTATAGATAAGTAAAATAAGTTGGGTAAGAATCTGTTCATTTTGAAATGCCTCATAAATAATATCTAAAAATCTGTTTCTTACAATTCAATGATGGCCCTTTCTCAGTTGCTTTGTTTTTTAGTTACAATGTATAATTATTTAATTTTATAAATTGGTTGCCAAATAATTCTGTACCAAAATATCTTATACAACAAGCCTTGAAAACTTTTCATAAATACAACTGTAAAGTTATTTTCACATCCAAATATTTTAGAAGAGACTTTTTTTTTCCTTCCTGGTATTAGCAATGTGACTTACTAGCAAAACTTCAAAGTAGGAACATGATTTTACATTTGACACATCATAAATAAGTGTGCCAGCTGCCAGGTTTCCCACTGATTGAGTTTATGCTAACTTAATAATCTGTTTTAGTTAACTAAGTCACAACTTTGATTCATTCCCCTGAGAGACAGAAACTGTCATAGGGAAATAAATGATGTGCCACAATGTTTTTAAAAACGACGTCACCATTTTTACTGCATCAGTATCTCAGCTTTCTATATTGTGAATACACGGATTTCAACTGATAACAGAATTTTATTTTCAGTAAGATAGCTATTCTGAAATTGTAGTCCAGGTGAAAACTGAAAATCCAGAATAGGAAACAAGACAAACTGGCAGTTACTTTTCTGAGAGAATATTTTGTACATGTTTTATACCAGATTATATGTATGTGGAAAAAGTTATTAAAGGTTCCAAATCTATTTGATAAGCTCCAGAAACCCCCCAATAAAATACTCACTCATCAAATACACCTGTCTGATTACGTGGTTTCAGTCACTAATGTTATTGGATTCTAACTCACACACACAGTAATAAAAGCATTATACTTTATACTCTCTTCTAGCTCTTTAGGCAATTTTATGAACTTGCTTGAATTTATTTCTAGTATGTTTTACCAGACTATTCAAAGAGATGGTACTGCTGTCAAAAATCATTCATCCAGGACTTCCCTGGTGGCGCAGTGGTTGAGAGTCCGCCTGCCGATGCAGGGGACACGGGTTCGTGCCCCGGTCCGGGAAGATCCCACATGCTGCGGAGCGGATGGGCCCGTGAGCCATGGCCGCTGAGCCTGTGCTCCGCAACGGGAGAGGCCACAACAGTGAGAGGACCGCGTACCGCAAAAAACAAAAACAAAAACAAAAAAAAAAGAAGCACTATGCCCAGTGGCTGGACAAGAATAATGCGATTCATTGTCATGGCTGTCCTCTCACAAAAGATCACAGTGATCTCCTGATCGCACTGAATCCCAGTGGTACGGAAATAGTCCGTGCATAAAACTAGCGAAAATCCATTAGTGCATTCTGCAAAAACAGACTTTTCAAACACATCTGTTCTTTTCACTATAGTAACTCAAACCCTAAAATTCTGCCTGACACGTAGTAAGCACTAAATAAATATTGAACGAGAGAAAGAAGGAAATATTTTTGTAAAATATCATGAAAGTTAATTTGGAAAAAAAAAAAAAAGCCACATAGAATATTTAAATCCACTTTAAAACCAGACAAGCAGGGCAGTCTTTGCAGCTGCCAAGAAGGTAACTGGATTAGAAATTCTATGAGCTCCTTCTGAAGGCCATCGTGATTCAGAGCTTCTTCCGGAGGTTTAAATGCAAGCTCGTGATTCAGTGCATCTAAAGGGCATGTCATTTTTAAAGATATTCAATTCATAGGTGTAATTTATTTTTAAGAAGATGAAAATGGAGGAGCTGCATTGGAGTTTTAATATAGACTTTTGAAAGCAAAGGAGACTTCTCTCTTCACCACCTATTTACAGGGGAGTCAGAAAGAAATACCTTGGGATTTGCTCAGGGAAACGTTTAAAGCCGCAGGCTGTGAGTTGATGGGGTTTGGTGGTGCAGAGGAAAAGACATGTGGACGAATTATGATGCTGTCTGAGCCCAAGTGCCACTTAAGAGTTTATGATCTGCCCACCAAGTAGCCAGATATAGTCCCTATCACCTTCCCCACACACTTGGTTATTGGCATTTGGACACCTTCTTTGCACAGCGGGGGGCATTCCTGACACTATCAACGTGATATACCTATTTCAGATCACAAACATTACTCATTAACCTTAGGGCAGAAATCTAACATAATCAAATATCCTTTTGCCACCCAATTCAAGTCAACCAGGGACAGGATAGACAGGAAAACATAATATGAACAGTACATAGAGAAATACTCAAGAATTTTTTTTTGTTTAAAAAGGGTTTTTCTGTTTTCAAAATCCACAATCTGTCACAGTTTCCATGTTATTAATTATTTGCAAACCGTGTGTTTAAAAAGGGTTCAGAATATGGAATGCTGTGATTTAGGTGAATTACATTCTTTAGCAGAGTGACTTTTACTAGTTTTTTTTTACTTTATTAATATATTTTATTTAGCCCAATATATCCCAAGCATTTTCATTTCACTATGTAATCAATATCAACTTTTTTCTTATTTTCTTTCTTTTATTTATTATTATTATTTATTTTAATTGAAGTATAATTGATTTACAATATTGTGTTAATTTCTGCTGTACAGCGAAGTGACTCAGTTATACGTATACATACATTCTTTTTTATATTCTTTTCCATTATGGTTTTTCCCAGGATATTGAATATAGTTCCCTGTGCTATACAGTAGGACCTTGTTGTCCATCCACTCTATATGTGACAGTTGGCATCTACGAACCCCAAACTCCCAATCCAAAAACACATGGAACCCTTTACGAATTTGTGTGTCGCACAGGGGCCATACTAATCTTCTCTGTATCATTCCAATTTTAGCATATGTGCCGCCGAAGTGAGCATGCCTTTTACTAGTTTTTTTTTTTTTTCCCCTTTTGCTAGTATTCACGGTCTCAAATAGGACAGAAAAGTTTTCAGGAATTAAACATCCCTTTTCCATCTCTTCTCTCTGACCTCCTAAAAGTTGTCTCTTACAATCAAGTCAAAATAGAATGCTTTCTATTATGGTCACACCACTCTTCTCTCTAAAACCTATGTCTGACCAGATGCGAATTATGACTAGTTATATATCTCTACTCGGTAAAGCTGTACTTTTTTTTAAATTTTTTTTTTATTTTGCGGTACACGGGCCTCTCACTGTTGTGGCCTCTCCCGTTGCGGAGCACAGGCTCTGGACGCGCAGGCTCAGCGGCCATGGCTCACGGGCCCAGCCGCTCCGCGGCATGTGGGATCTTCCCAGACCAGGGCACGAACCCACATCCCCTGCATCGGCAGGTGGACTCTCAACCACTGCGCCACCAGGGAAGCCCAAAGCTGTACATATTTTGACATAAAGTGATTAGAATTACTAATACTATTTAAAACTTCTAAAACATGATTGTATCATTATGTTGCTCCTAAAGATGCCTCCTGACTTTCAATCATTTAAGATGAAAAAAGTGGCCCTGAACAGGTTGGAGGCCAGAAGCGTCACTGGACTTTCCCCTGAAAGGCCATTCCTATTCCTAGATAGAATCCAAGTGGCTCACACATTCTCCCTGCTGCTGCCCATGGAACTTCTCTTCACTCAACCACTGTTGGCCATGATGGGTGGTTAATGTCACATTCAGCCAGTATAGCCCCTCCTGGTGAGTCACACTGTTTCCTGATCAAGCCCAAGTGTAGCCTGTGATTGGGAATGCCTTGCTGGCCTTGCAAGGCCAGCCCTGTAGCGAGGGTGTGTCACTGGGGTAGACAACGGGGCTTTCTCTGTCCTTACAACCTGTTATTAAAGGTCCCAAAGCCTTCACAGCTGGGTTCTCCCTCCCTGATGATGATGCCTGGAAGGGTGATCTTATTCTTTTAGTTTCCTAATTTCCCACATTCAAAGAACTTGTTATAAGTCTTCCCCAGGCTGAGTTGTGGGATATTTGAGTAGACCCTAAAAGCACCCACCTGAATGTGCCCTGCACTCTCGGCCTCCCACTCAGTCAGCAGCCCAGGAAAAAAACACAGACATCTGATTATTTCTTCTTTCTGCATGAGCTTCTTGTCTATCTGAGGTACTCCTGGAAAGCTTCTTGTATTATCTTTTCAGAGTCTTAATTCTTGTATTCTGTTGTTTGATCATTAATTCCCAAATCCTCTTTGATAATGTTCTTAGTGGGTTCATCTGGTCCTCATAAACATGAGACCTCTGTTCCCACCTCAAGCCCCGCCCCCTGCCCACCCCGCCCCGCCCCTTTTAAGCAGAAACTACATGCTAAACACTGCACTAGGTGTTAGGCTTTCATCCTAACCTGAGGGGCTTTCCAGGCCCGAGTGGGAGACAAACACAGAACACTAGAACTCCACAAGTAATTGGTATCCTCACAAATTCATTCTCAATTCAGTGAACATGGGATACTTTAGTTAAATCTGCTAATATCTTTTTCCCTTACACAAATTAGAATAATCACTCCAACGACCTCCCAGGTCCTGCTCAAAACTGCTGGCACATTCACCAAACTGGTACGATTTCTGAGCTAAAGCTAAAGGTAGTGGGTCTCCAAGCACATCCAACATCTCTCCTTTTTATATTCAGCCGATGTTCAGAAACAGTAAGAAGCCAGCGAAGGGTGAAATATGCATGGCATGCCTCTTGGATTATCAGCTAATGGTAGCATCATTGATAGAACAAAATTAATTTACTTAGGAAATCAGAGCCAAGTGGAGCTGAGGTCTGGTAGGTGAAAAATGTGTGTTTTATCAGCTAAAGTACTCAGCTCCAAACTCCCCTGCTTCTTAAGTACAAGTAATGTATGGCTGGGTTTTGGCATTGCACTGCATGCCTACCCATCCTGTCATAATTAAAAATCTCCGAGAGACCTAAAAGCTATAAATGGCCGTCCTTATGCTCACTAAATGACATATATCCACTAAAATGGATTTTTGAGAATCACCCAATTTATAAAACACTAGATGTGACATGGTTATCACATAGAGGGGTTTGAAAGATGAACTATGGTGGAGATACACTTCCATGATGAATACACTCAACGTTCCTTCTACTGATTTTTTTTTAAGATATTTCAGTCTGTTGAATTGGATTATATTTTAAAATAGAGAGTTGAGATATTCACATTTTTATCCTTTACCCTTGAAAAAGATTCATTTTGGCATGAGATGGCATGATTTGAAATCAGCTATAGTGTTCAATTGTCGCAATCTGTAATTTTAACTCCCTGTGTTTGGGTGCTTTCTAATTTATGGACATGGAATGCCAAAGTGGAAGTCAGGAATGGACTTAACCAGCGTGCCATGTAGTAGGAGCTGGCATGTGACCGAGGCTCTGCCATTCAGATCTATCAGTGAAAGTCTTAGATTTAAAAGACAGTGAGATGGGAGAACAGATAGAGGGGTATCATGTCAAAGGATAAGATGGATATAATGAGGCATAAGATACTTAATGCAAGTAGTATACTTGGATTAAGTATCTTATGCTTCATTATAATCTTTGCTTTTGTCAACCTGATGGATGACTTCAAGGAAATTAGTGATAACTTTTCAGCTTAACTTCACTTATTTGGGAAATCAGAATGATAGATTTATTTCATGTTTCTGAAAGCTCTAAAAAAATTTCCTAAAGTGGTTCTTGCAAATAAATATTTCATAATTTTGTAAATGTTGGAAAAGATATAGTTTAAAAAAGTCAATAGGTGTTCATGTGGATTAACCTCTAAAGAATGTGGGAAATGAATAAAATTGTGGCTTAAACACATTTTTTTGTTTTTTTTTTGCGGTACGCGGGCCTCTCACTGTTGTGGCCTCTCCTGTTGCGGAGCACAGACTCCGGACGCGCACCCAGCCGCTCCGCGGCACGTGGGATCCTCTCGGACCGAGGCACGAACCCGCATCCCCTGCATCGGCAGGCGGACTCTCAACCACTGCGCCACCAGGGAAGCGCCAACATTATTTAAACTTTTACCTTACAATGTCAAGTTCTATCTCATTTCTTATCTGCTTGCTGCCTTGATTTTGCTACAAATTTAAAAATTGTTAGAGTTGGCATTTACTCTCTGTTGAACTGGAAGTTCCCCAAAAGAAAATGTGAAAGGTCTATATGTTTAAAGTCAAGCTATAGTCATTATAAAATGAGAAACCCTTCACGCCAGGCTCCATTTTAATGCACATGGTAACTATGATAAATGTTACCATTTAGCTTTTAGAGGATTGTGTTCCGTATAGAACAATACAAGCTCTTCGCCAGTCTCTCTTTTCTAACTTGCTGGATTAACTAGTGACTCATGCTACCAAAACAACACAGTGACTGCTGCTGGGAGCCCCCTGAAAGCTCCCATCCCACCTGGGAGCTTTTGTTTGCACTCTTGTGGATTCTAGTTGAGTCATATTTAAACCAAAAGTCAGCTGTGTTTTTTCTAAACCTATTTATGGCAGTTGTACTTGTTATTATATGTGTGTAATGTAGTTAGATATCAAATAAATCAATGAAACATTAGAGCAAAAAGAAAGATGTCTTTCTTTGAAAACTAAAGGGAATCGTTTTGAAAGATTTAATAAAACTGTCACTGAAATGATTGCTGTTGAAGGGTGGTGTAGGTGAGATAACTTTGAGAGATTGGGAGGGAAATCAAAATGTAGGTGAATTTTTTGATCATATTGGTTTGTAACAGTCTTTAATTCATTCGAAGAAAAACAACCTGAAGTTGTAAGTAATGCCCTAAGGGTATGATTTATACAAGAAGGATGATTTAGAACTCCAAAGGACATATCCATCAAAGAAAAGGCTTGGAATTGCACCAATGTTGGTAAATGCATGAACATCTATGCAATAAATGTTTTCAAGATAACTAAATGTTCAAACCACATGTTTATATCATTTCCTAATGATTCTTTTCTTTAACTCTGTGGTTGTGCAACCAAACACCAGTACCAATTGGATTAGATAACATGGTTCTCCTGTAAAATCAAATAAATTGCAAAAACATTTTTCCAAATCAAACAATTACCACTGGGATTTTCCACTAGGATCTCATAGTTTTAATGAATCACTGGATTCTATTTTCCTCCTTTATATGTCACTATCATCTTGAACCAGATTTTATCACCTCGGGGCTAAATTGCCCCAATTATCTTCCTAACTGCATCATCATTTTAGTTCCTTTTGGACCTATAATATTTTAAAATACTTCCATCATTAAGGTACGTTGGTGCTCATAAAATTCTAATATTACCTTCTGTGTTTATATCCTTAAGTCCAGACTTCCTACCGATCGTTCCAGTCCTGGTCAAATTGGTCATATACCCTCCACCCTCTCACAGCTCTTTGATTTGAGCACATCCCTAGTGGGGGGACCTTCCTACTGTCCCCTGAATGCAGTATGCTGAGCGCCAACCCCAAGTTGGTGATAGATTCTCCTGCCAATATATTCTTGCCCATCCTTGAGGGCCTCGTGTAATTCACCCCTCTTCCATAGATAAGAACTAACCCAGTTGTCTTTACCCCTATTTGTCTCTCCCATGTTTTATAGAGTGGTGTGGTCATCGAAGGCGTGGATTGTATGTTTTCTCCAAATTCCCATCTTTGAAGATAGGAATCAGATTTTTCATTTTTCCAGTGCCATCATAATGCATTCACTGTGTACACTCAGTCCTTAATAAATTCTGTTGATTGAAAAAATAGTACTAAAAATAAATAGTATGCTTGAAATATTCATAAAGACTTCTATATTAGAAAAACAGAATATTTAGTTATTTATATCTAGCATAAAATCTCATCTGTAGCCCTTACAATGAGTGCGATTTACTGAGTTTCAAGAACTCCTTGCCCCTATAACTGAATTTCTCATATGCTTGTTGTGGGGATTAAGTAAAATAATTTAAATAAAGAGTAGTGCCTGAGACATCATAGGTCATCAAAAAATGGATTACCTGTCCATCATTTATTCCCATTTAAACCCTTTTAAAGTTTTGTTTGCATGTAAATGTTTAAGCTATAATCTAGTGTAACTCCAAAGTTTTTCAGGAAGCAATTTATATCACACTATTTTGGTGGAGGTATCTCAAAAAAAGAAATGGTTAATTGGGTAAATGTAAGTATTTATTGTATTTATCTAAAAACTTTCAGCAGCTCATACTCCTTGATAAAAATGAGAAGCAGTTGATGAGTTGATAATGTATGTAACTAAAAATTTACAATTGAGGGAAGGCAGGCACACCATATCTCCATGAGTCAAAGTAAAGGGATGTGAACCCTTAAGGAAGGCCTCTGGCAGTAGGTTGTAGAAGAGAGAAGATGCATAAATAAATTTCTATTTAGAAATCAAAGGTGCAAAGATTTACATATTAAACTATCATGTAGAGCCAGTGTTACCTACTGTATGTCAAAGGAGAATTTTTTTTTTTTTTACAAATAGGAAGTTTCACTACAAGCTGATGGAACATCTCTCTTTAAGCCTGCTGGAAATTAAGGTTAGGATGGGCTGTGATGAAGAACAAATCAGAATTAATAACCAAGGTTGTTACTTTGGGACTTAGTGTTTCTTTAAATCCCACTAGTTCCACCACTTAGTACATATTCCTCATTCTTCTCTTAGCACCTCCAAATGGCTGATTATTCAGCCCAAAGTCCAAATCAAGGTCTGTTTATCTGTCCAAAGCACATCATAATTAGAGAGAGAAAATCTGAGAAGCAATAAACATTTTTAAACAGTTTGTATGAACCTAACGCAACTCTAAATATAACACAAAATGATACAGCCATACTAAGGGGTTGGTATGCAGGAAATAGAGCAGCAACGAGAATGGTGACCCTGCATATGCCATCACTCAAGAAAGTAGATATTAAACCGTGAAGATTATTTTCTTTCACATTGAGAGGCCCCACCCAATCCCCCAGATTTCTGAGAAAGCAGATAATTGCATCCATTAAACTCTTAGGAGAACAGCTAGAAACGAACCTTGAGGCACTTACAGTGTTTACCCGCTGTGCTCTCACATTTCTCCTGAAATTCCCTGGTGCACAGGCCTGGCTCTCCCTGTGGGCAAACCAGAAAAGCCCGACATTCGCTATGAAAATTATGCAGCCTTTCTGTGTGCAGTATTTAGATGACCTGACCCATTAAAATTTTTGTTAATTCACGTTTCCTTCTCCCCTTTACACGTGGAAAATTTCATGACAAGCCACGTTGGGAAAGAAATCTCTCTTCTAACTGTGCTAAGTTTGTCCCCTTAATGTTAATAGCAAATAAGTATGTAGCATTTACTACGTGCCAAGCACTGTTCTGAGTAGCTCGTTGATTTAATCTTTACAACCACCTTGTAAGGGCGTGAGATGGGTACTGTTATTGTTCCTGATTTACAAATGAGAAGACAGAGGCACAGATGTTTAGTCTCTTATTCAAGGTCACACACCTGCTATGTAGTGGAGGTAGGACTCAAACCCAGTCTTCTGGCCCCAAATTGATGCATGAGTGGGAACGTCTGTGTTCACGTGTACCTATGTGTGACTAGTTGCTCACAATGTGTGCGTGTGTGAATGCATGTGTGCATGCATAAGCTATACATATGTGTCAGGGGCAAAGCCAGGATTCAAGTCCAGATTTGTCTGATGCATTCTTATACTGTATTTTCTCAATTAAAAAATGAAAATAGTAATGGATATTTCTGTCTGACTTTAAGGTCTGCAGAATTCTCTTGTGTGCATTGCCTCAATTGAATAAAGCAAAGGTACAACACACAATCTTCCATCTACACATCCGAAAGTTTGCCTGGAAAGTGGAAATGAAGAGGTTGGGAGTTATGATAAGTGTTATGTATGTAGCAGCTGACAGGCCAGGAGGAGGGGGAGAAAAGAACACATTACAGAAATAACACACACACATATATATCATCCTTTCATCAAATAATCTCAAAACACATTTTGGTATTTTTCTATACCATTTTCCCATGCATCAGTGAAGCGTATAGCATTTCTCTTATTGTTTAAGGTAAATAAATTGACAGTGAGAGAGGTTATGATTCTCCGGTACCAGGTGCTGGGTCAAGGGCTCAGCCAAGTGAAAATTCAGCCTTTACAGATAAAGGGATATGGCTGCTTTGCTCTCCCAGGAGACCACGGAGCATCCTTTCAGCAAGTCAGCTATTTGACCACATTTGTACATAAACGTCTGCATCCTCCAGGTCACCTTCACTTCTGATGCTGGCTGAGCTTCCTGTTGGAAGCTCATCTTTACCTACTGCCAAACTCCATAAACAGCTTCAAAAGATTCTCTTGGAAAGAATCAAAGGCAATTCCAGCTGAAGCTCTCCGAAGGAAACTTGCAGCAGACGCTCTCACCTTCTGGTAACTGTGACACAGTAGTTTCCCTCTGCCACCTCACTTCAGGAGGGAGTCTGGCACCACGGTGGCGGAGCCCTAATCAGATAGCAAACCCGCACTGGCTGCGTCAGAAATGATGTCAGGGCCGGCGATCCCCTGGCCACTGCCTCATTTGGAGCAAACACTGCAACGCTTGTTTTTTAGGCTACTTTATGACTTGTCTGAAAAATGACTTTGTTTGGCAGGGAAGCCCACTAATGTATGAGATGTTACCCCAGGATTTCAGCACTTCTACACACACAACATTCTCTCACACACAGAGCTGCACAAACAGTGGGAGGATCATTGAGCTGCTCGTCTTATCAAGGTCATGGATCAGGGGAGAAGCTCCAGGACCCAAGGCGTGTTAATACCTTCCTGTGGATAAAATCTATTAGGAAACAATGTGACCAAAAGAATGGGGAGAAAATGTTTTCATTTTATGCCATATGGTTTGGCTTATATCGGATTTACACATTTGGAGTTTCTTATTTATTTTTAATGGTGGTCCTTCACCTCGGGTCCATGGATGTGGTTTGCACCTCTCCTCTTGGGGGACTGGCCTGTCCAAGGCTCCAGCCAGCAGCTTCTGAGAGGCAGTGGCCCTTCTGACGGCAGAGCTTTCTTTTCCTCCTATCTCCTCACAATAAGCTTGTATCCTCTGAGGAGTGGCCACGTCACTCTGACAGCCACACTCATCCCGGGGCCGGGATGGGGGGAGATGGTCTCCTTCCTCCTGACCCCCAGGCCCTTCTCCCTCTCAGTCACTGAAAAGATGCTGCACGGAGGCCACTGCTTCTCCTCCTCGGAGCCTCCTTCCCTCGGTGCTGCTCCTGGGAAACCTTCTGGAAATTATTTGGTAATAAGAAACAGATCCAAGACAGTGTTGTGAGGTGAGGCTGTGACCTTTCACCTTCAGAGACCTGGGTCCCAAGCCTTGCTAGAGGCTGGTGGTCTCTGCCTCATCAACACCAGGTATTTCAGTGCCACAGGACCCAATGGCATGTGGGAGTGACTTCACGCTGATGCCTAGAACGATCGGCAGCAAGATGCACAGGCCCAGGACTGGGGGAAAGTGCGTCATTTTCCTGCATCTCCACCCTGCTTCAGGGCCAGTAGGCTTTCTGCTTTGACTTCAGTAACTTCTAGTTGTGTAGAGAATAACATGTAGAAGCCAGGGTCTGGTGGGGAGAATAGATCAGCTTTTCTGTGTAGGTCGTGGTACTCTCAGCTTCCTGGTTCTGGGTGAGAATATTTCTTTATACATTGTGATTCATCCAGAGTCTTAGGCCATACTTTCTAACGTAACATTCCTTTGGTTTGTATCTTTCAATGTTTATTTTGGTATTCTCTCAAATTGTATCCCAGAAACATCAGTGGATATAGAACACAGTCACTATAATGGTAATATATAATCTTCCACTTTATTTCCTTCAAGGACAATCTAAAGTATCCATTTTATTTATCAGAGACCTACATGTGTGTTGATTTGTTTCATTTAGAAATTCACTCCATTATAGTAACCGAGAAGGGCTTTATACTATTATCACAGTTCCACAGTTCCGACAAAGACCCAGGACCCCTCATGGCTCCAGCTCACAGAAGCTAATTCTGCATCAAACTGAGTGGCTCAGAGACTAGTGGGAACCACATTGCCTGGGTCGAAATCACAGCCCTGCCCTTCATTGTTTGTGTGACTCTGGGCAAGTTAATCTCTTCTAGGTATCTCAATTTTCTTATCTATAAAATGGGACTGATAGCAGTAAGCTTGTCACTGGGCTGTTGTCAGCTGATCTATGTGAAGTGCTTAGAACTCTGGCCCACAGAGTAAGTGTTATATAAGGTTTCCTTTTATTTCATAAGAGAAAAGCAGCAACAAACCCCCTCTAAGTATTTCCAGAAGGCCACAAGAGACCCTATTTGAAAATGAAAAGTGCTGTACGTAACCCCTAAAAATGAATGGCCTGTATGAGTCAAAGGGCAGTAGAAGTGAGAAAGAGAGAGAGAGAAAGAATGACCCATATCAGTTAGGCCAATTTCGGGACTTGAATTGGACCAGCCAGTACCCCAGAGCTGAAATCAAATGCAGAGAGGACCAGAGGAGGAGACTGCTGATTCTCCCATCCAACCCAGTTTGCCCCCATCTGTAGCATCTAAGGCTCATGAGATTCTTTGGCACTTTTATTCCAAAATATTAATTAGCACTACACTGGCCCCACATGCTTAAGGGCGGAAGTAACATTAAGCCTTGGAATATACCTACTGGAGCTCAAGTAATCAAAACCAGTGAGGCAAAAAAACAAAAAGACAGGATTATGTGAAGACTTTTGCACCTCGGGCAGTGAAGAAAACTTAGAGATTTTAGGCAGATTCTAATAGTGTTATTTGACTGAGGAATTGCACTGTTTTGAAAGATATTTAGACAAAGTAAAGCTCTTTGCCTGCTAGGCTTCTAAATTATAACTAAAAACCTACTTCAAACCTACATGTCAGGTCTTAGCACTGAATGTTCCATTATAGAAATACTAGCTTAAGAAAAGCAGATTCACAAATGATTTTTTCAAATCATTAAAAATAAGAAAAGATCATTGTTTGATTAAAAATATCATCCCTTAAACCATATTGTTCTTACATTTTGTAATTACCGAGTGAACACTGGTGTATGTATTTCCTGATTCAGAAAAGCAAAAAAATTTAAATAAAATTTATGAAGGCGTAAATGAAAACACTTACACATGCTATCTCTAAGTGTACATAAAATTTTTAAATTGTTACAGAAGTAACAGATTGGCTCACCAAACCTTGATAAGTCCACTTTAAGGTTTTATATGTCTAGCTTTTTCAAATACTTTGGGAGTTTTGAAAAAATAAAAGATACAATGTGCAATGTTTATGCCCATGACGCAAGAACAATGTTTCTTATAAAAGTCAAATTTTGTTGGTCAGATTTCCCACTAACAAGAACCAAGGGTTCTTAGAGAAATAATTGTTCTTAGGTCCAGCAAATGTGTAAGATGAGCCTGGGAGGTCTTAGTGCACCAGAAAGCAAGAAGTCTACCAAAGAGGAATTGGATTGTGTCAAAAGGACATAGGAGACAACTTGAAGAGGCTGCCTAAGATGTAACGGCTTTAGTATAAAAACAGTAACTGCAATGAATTAAAATACATCATTTATATGCTTTCATAATGATACCCCAAAGCACCCCACTCTGGACACCTTCAGGGTTGCTAATGCAATAACACGCTATCCTGAGCATCTATAAATAGAGAAAGAGTCCTTATTTCAGGGTTCCTAAATAATCGATAGAGTCCTTTTTATAAAGGAATTGCAGAAATGACAAAATTAGGGAATCGTTATTTTGCCAAGTGCAGTGAAATAATGCATTTATGCAGTAGTCATCAATTAATGTTAAAAAAAAAAAAGCGAAGGGGTGGGGATCATTATAAAGGAGAATCAGGCTGACCTCACCTGACCCCACCGATCACAGTCTAGCCACACCAACAGCAGGGTGACCAGACAAGTGCCTCATGCCTGGGTGCAGGGAGCGCTCAGCACCACCCATGGATAATTGAACCTGAAGGGCACCAAGCCTCTGGATCTAAATACTGGTTTACAAGAAAAAGCCAAAGAACAAAGACCAGCAGAAGCAGCAACTGGCCAAATCTAGAACTGAGGACATTCTAGTCTCTCCATCTAATCAGTGACGCAGAGAGTGGGGTGGAAGAGGGCTGTTACAGAATAAGAGAGACTTAAGTGACATACAAAAGGGTGCTGTGTATTGATATTATTTTTTTCAGCTTTATTGAGGTATAACTGACAAAATTGTAAGACATTTAAAGTGTACATCATGATTTGATATACGCCCACATTGTGAAAAGATTACCCCATTGACTTAATTAACACATCCATCACCGTATGTATATTTGGTGAGAACATTTAAATTCTACTCTCTTCGCAAATTTCAATTATACACCAGTGTTATCAACTACAGTCACCATGCATGTTCTGTTAGAGCCTCAGACCTTGTTCAGCTTAAAACTAAAAGTTTCTACCCTTTTACCAAACTCTCCCTATTTCCCCCACCCCCTGCCCCTATCCGCCACTTTTCTACTCTTTATCTATGAGTTTTACTTTTTTTTTTTTTAAGATTCCAGATATAAGTGATACCATGCAGTATTTGTCTTTATTGATCTTATTTGGATCCTTATAGGAACTAACCAGCCATAGAAAAACATTCTCTATTCCAAAACAAAAAAGAAAAACATTCTCGAAACAATCAGGGTAATTTGGATACAGACTGGAAATACGAATATAGGCGATGTTTAGTGATTGTTAATTTTGTTGGTGTTGGGGGAATGGTGGTTAATTTTTAAAAGTCCTTAGAAGTTAAAGTTGCATGTGGGCAATATTTACAGGTGAAATGACATGATGTCTGGGATTCTGTTTTAACTAGTTCTAAAAATATTTGGGGGAGAGGTTTCTAAAGGAAAAATAAAAGGCTTGCAAAATGTTGGTCGCTATTAAAATTCAGGGAGGGGCACGTAGAGCACATTGTAGGATTGCTTGTACCTTTCTGTACTTGAAAATTGTTTTAAAAGTTGGTAGAGAGTGTCTCAGTGATGACCCCGAGTGTCCCCAGTCTGGGCATCCAAATAGGTTTTCCGCATCTGGACACCTGTAATATTTGTATGGCATGTGAAACGAACTGTTGAATTTTGTCCCTAAAATTTTCTGGCAAGATTTCCAGACTATACAGTGCTACAGTGTGATAAAATATCCCGTCATCATTAAGTATTCTTGAGGTTTTGTGCTTCTTTTGTACTAATTTATTAGGCAATGGTATGACATAAGCTGTACATATTTTAGGTGTTTTCTCACTAATATCCTTGGCGACAGCTGAACACATGGCTATTTCTAAACCATTTCCTTTAAAAACAAAGTTGATGGAGGGCTTCCCTGGTGGTGCAGTGGTTAAGAATCCACCTGCCAATACAGGGGACACGGGTTCGAGCCCTGGTCCGGGAGGATCCCCATGTGGCAAAGCAACTGAGCCCACGTGCCATAGCTGCTGAGCCTGTGCTCTAGAGCGTGGGAGCCACAACTACTGAGGCCCATGCGCCACAATTGCTGAAGCCCGCGCGCCTAGAGCCCGTGCTCCGCAACAAGAGAAGCCACTGCAAGGAGAAGCCCATGCACTGCAAGGAAGAGTAGCCCCTGCTCGCCACAACTAGAGAAAGCCCACGCGCAGCAACGAAGACCCAATGCAGCCAGAAATAAAATAAATGAAAATTAAAAAAGAAAAAAGACCTTTCCTCTTAAAATAAATAAATACATAAAGTTGATGGAAAAAGTGTTAAGGACTTGATGGGGCATTCTGGGGCAGCATCTAAATGTATAAGATGTTTGAAAATCTCTCTCCCAAACCCAGAGTCAGAGGCAGTGACCTCCTCAGGCAAAACTCAGAAAGGAGGATGTGAGAACACGACCTCTCACTTCAGATTCACAAATACTGCAGGAGGCACTGCTTGCTACATTTGCTACTAAAACAGCAGCTGTTTGCTGCTCAGGGGTTGCCCTAGGATGGACTGGCTCCCAGTGTCAAATGCTCTTCCCTGAAAGACTGTCAACACCAGTGACACCTGGTTCTGCACATATAACAATATGATATAATTAGTCATTTTGACCTTTGCATTCAGATTGTTTTTCTTTTTTTTTTTTTGGTGGGGGGAGGGCGTGCCACGTGGCATATGGTATCTTAGTTCCCCGAGCAGGGATCGAACCCACGCCCCCTGTAGTGGAAGCCTGGAGTCTTAACTACCAGACCACCAGGGAAGTCCTGCCTTAGGATATTAACTTTATTTGATGGCAGCTTCATGCCTCACATCCTAAAAATGAATAAACGTTTCACAGCAGTATTCTGGGGTTTATTAGTATCCACCTGAGACAAACCAAATAAATGGCAAACTACACCATTGCCACACATAGGTGTGGCAGAAAATACAGGATAGTACGTTTAACATTAGTTTCTGTAAACTTACAGATTCTCTTTATAACTTTCATCATTTATAGTCAGGAATTACTAGACTGATCCAGCTTTAGTTTATCCAAATGAGTAAAGCAAAAATCCTGCTTGGCTGTGAAGACAAAGCAATTCAAGAATAAGTGGTAATGAATGTACGTTTCACACTCTGTGTCTGCTGGTCTATCTGACCCTCTTAATGTTACAGCATAATTTTTATTCTCCAGTTCACTTTGTGCCTTTGACAGCCTGTAGCTTAGGCATGACTGTCAGTGGGTATGAGTCTTTTAAGAGAAGAAAAAGTCTCTGTGCTACGTTGGGTCACTTTTCCCTTGTAATGTTTGAGCTAAACCATTTGGGCAAAATTCAAAGAGGAGTAACAGAGAGGACAGCTCTCACTCCTACAAGGAACAAGAGATGTCCACTGTGCATCTGAAAGGTGCTTGGATGGTCTCAGGGCTCGTATGGGGCGTCTGGGTGCTGGTGAACAGAAGTGCCTGATTGCCGTCTCCTGCTAAGCTCTGAGTCTAACAGCTCCCACCTACCTGGCACCTCTCCCCCTCCCCTTCTAAGACAAACCCTCTAGGAGTGCAAAACACTCTAACCTATTTCTCCTGAATCCTTGCCCTCCTGTGTGTGGCCCAATGCTTGGTCTCTGATATCCTTCCTTTGTGTGACTGGGTGAAATCAAGTGCAGCTGAGTGGAGCAAAGGGCCTCAAGGTCTAGATACATTGCAGATCAAGCTAGGGGACAGTTTAACACATTATCCCACCTTATGTGTTATTCTAAAAAAACAGAATACCGGGAATTCCCTGGTGGTCCAGTGGTTAGGAGTCGGTGCTTCCACTGCTAAGGCCCAGGGTTCAATCCCTGGTCCGGGAACTAAGATCCCACAAGCTGTGCAGCATGACCAAAAAAAAAAAAAAAACCCACAGAATACTTCCCACTGTAAAGTTTTTGGGATATCCAAGGAATTAGAGACTCCTTGCTTCAGCCTTTTGCATTCTTTTATTCTTCTGTCTACCTGGTCCTCAAGTCCCTAGCTCACCAGCCTTCCATCACAACAATCTGCTGGGCTTGGCCATCCTGGATGTACTCCCACCCGTAAGATCTTCCATAACCTATCCTCCACACCTTTAAAAACGTACCAGTCTCGCCTCTGGGAATGTATTATTATCAGCTGGGTGAAATGTACTTCTTTACTAAATTCGTAAATGTGAGTGTATTAGTACAGGATAATATGTTATAACCCTTCCACTCAGCAAGATGACTGACTCTGAGTAAAGCTACTTTAAGCAGTTATTTTTTTTTAAGATACTTAACCTCTCTGGATTGTGGAGATTAAATTTAATGCATAAAACATGTCAATGCTGTTCAAAGTCAACATCAAGCCTGTACCTAATATGCTCAGAAGATATTCAGTTAATGTCGAAAGTAATGATAACATTTGATTGAGACTGAATTTGGCCACGTCCCATCCACACCAGCTATTACTCTATTGTATGTAAGGCACAGACATCCTGTTTCTCAGTATAGTATGTTTAAGACATGGAAAATATTTTCAAAATAATTAAGATACTTTTTGAAACTCTCTCTTTAACAGAGTACGTGCAAAACTTTTCCTATACATTGTAAACAGTGATGTAAGGATATAAATCAACTATGTATACCATTTGTACATAATAATTACACATCTTATAACTAATGTGGAATACGTCCATGCCAACTGACTCATTTGTTACCAAGTGGACACGAATCCAGAAGACCGCAGTTATACTAAGACAATCCCATGGGGATGTAATATCTTCAAGCCAGGAAAAAGGAAATGGGTAACAGGATTATTCTACTTATACGAATACAAATGTAGATAGATACAAAGTAAATATGAAGTGAAAGTGATCTAGTTAAAAAACTACAAAAAAACTGCAAAAAATAAAAGAAAGAATGGAAGGAAGGAAGGGAGAGAGGGATAGAGGGGGGGAGAGAGAGAGAGAAAAGAAGAGAAAGAAAGAGAGGAAAGAAGGAAATATAGAAAAGGCACAGCAAGACATAAAGAAAAAGGAAAACCAAAAATAACAAAAGCAAACCGATGACCTTATTTCCTAAATCTAATGTTCCAAGAGCCACATCTAAACTCAAGAGAAAGATAAAATTGCCACGTTTCAGTTAAGTTTGGGTCTCTCTGCTCTCTAATGACAGGTCCGTGTGGAGAATAATAAACGCACTTGGGACTTGCAGTGACATCTGTTTTCCATGCCCAGTGCCAGTGGGAAGATGCCATCACGGTGATGAGAAAGCAAGAGCAAATATTTTCATGTTGTGCTTATTAGTGGTCAAAAAACTATTTGTGATAAAAAGTGGGTAAATAAAGTGAAAATATTTTTATAGGGAATACATACTCTTTTATAGTCAATTGTACAGCAAGAGGAAGCTTCAGAAGCCCAGGCCCAGCTCAGGCATCTTCCTCTCAGTCCACCAATATGTCGTGTAAATACACTGAGGAATTTAAGAGCTTACAACACTGTTTTTACTGAAGTCATCTAAAGTGGAGAAGAAGACCGATTTTAAATTAGCCACAATATCTAAGGGGGCTGGAAACTGTGGCTTATAAGGAAACATTGCAACTTCGTGAGAAGTTTGAGCCAAAGAGAGTATTCTTGATAAAGAGAAACTTTTCGATTTAAAAGGAAATTTTAAATGTCACATTAAGAATGGGACTGTTGCAACTTCCATTAAGTTGTATACTGGCCTTTCCAAAGAAGCAGTGAGACTTTATAGCTTTTATTAAGGGAAAGAAATGACATGTGTTATGGTAGATGACAATGCTATTCAACTATGTAACTGATTTATTTATAAGAGTAAATATATATTTATGTATATATGTATAAATGTATACACGTGTATGTATACAATAAGCATTTATTTATTCAAGTATCTATTGATTGCCTACTGGTTCCAGGCATCATTTTAATGAATAAAGCAAAGAACATTTCTTTTGTGAAACTTATTTTCAAGTGGGGAGGCACACAATAAACAATGAACCTACAAATCACAATATTCTATTGTAAGTTAGGAGGTAACAAGGGCAGAGGGGGTCAGGAATAGGGGACGGCAGGGGGAGCATTTTAGGTAGGGTGAGTAGGGCACAGACTTCACTGACCAGGTGACCATCTGAGTGAAAACAGTGAGGGAGTTCTGGGCAGAGCAAATCTGAAGGCAGGGCAACCAGGCAGAAGAAACAGAACGTGAAGGGGTTAAGGGTTAAGGGTTAAGGTCTGAATTGTGTGTGGAAGAGCAGCCGGGAGGTGCAGGGACTAGATTAGGGTAAGGGAGGCTGGGGAGAAGTATAGGCAATCAGATCATTGAGGTCTCTGGGCATGAGAAAACATGGGCATTAATCAGACTCATCATATCGTCACATAGACAGACGCAGGGCATACAGGACTGGAGAATGCCCCCCTGCCTCCGTCGGGGGCCATCTGTCTGTTAGTGGATGGAAACAATTAAAATGTGGTGTACATTAACAGATACACACTATGGTATATGAAATAGATAAACAACAAGGACCTACTGTATGACACAGGGAGGTATATTCAATACCTTATAATAACCTATAACGGAAAAGAATCTGAAAAAGAATATATATATATTAGTTATATATATATAACTAGATCGCTTGGCTGTACACCTGAAACTAACGCAACATTGTAAATCAACTATGTTTCAGTTAAAAGTTTTTTGTTTTGAAAAAAAATGCAGTGTAGAAAATGCTGAAGGGATGCAGTGGGTGCTCTAAGAGGCTGTGGAAGTGACATCTTTCCTGGATCTGGAGATGGGGAGAGAAGACTTCCCCTAGGTCACCCAAAACTTGAAATACAAGTAAAATTCAGTCCGGAGAGGAAAGGAGAAGGATTTTTCCAGACTAAGGGAATGGCAGCATGTACACGTTATTCAGTTAAAAAATAGTTATTTGACACTTACTGAGTTCTAGGAATAGTTTTAGGCATTGGGGGAAACAGTAGTGATCAAACTGTTATTTTTTAAAATCCTTGCTCTCCTAGAGAGGGGTAAAATTAAGAAGGGGTAAAAGCATGAAATATTCAGGGAACTTCAGGTACTTTAGTGTGACCTGTATACATAGTGTCTGTAGAAAGTGGCAGTGGATGAGCCCAGAAGGGTAAACAGTAGTTTTCATGCTAAGAAGTTTGGATTTTATCCTGAAAGAAGGTAGGAGGAGGGGCATCACTGAAGGATATTCCTCAGGGAAAATACATCGTGGGTTTCTCTGAGTCCACGTCAGATACCAAAAAGATTATACAGTTGGGAATACAGGAGATAGACTACAACTGTTTTCAGAAGATAGCTTCCAAGGGCCTTTCCCCCAACTTTTCTTATGATGTTTGGAAAGAAAACACAACTGGGGGAGAAGATATTAGAACATAACCATATACATATATATATATACATACATATATATATATATATGAAAGAAGCTTGGGAGGGTTCACACTGTTTTTGATTCATTGCTATTCCCTTCTCCATGGGAAAACTTCACTGTGAAACACTCACATTCCTCCATTGTAAAATAAAAGCTTAAAAATAATACCCATCCATCCTTGTAAAACGACAAGCCAATTTAAACTTGGGAGAAAACAACTTGAAACAGGTTGGGGAAGGGGAAGGAGGGCTTTCATTTACTGACTGTGTTAGTCACTAGATAAGGATGCTCGGTGCTTTTATGTAGGGTAATCTCCCATTGACCCCCATGGCCATCCTGCGGCATCCATCACAAAGGAACAGGAGATTTTTGCTTTCTAATTGTATCCACTGACACTCTTCTCACCGAAGACAGTTGATCCTCTTTGAGTTAATTTTCATTCTCTGAAGCCAAGCTAGATTTTATTCAGAGTCTGAATTCATGCTATTTGTAGAATTTTTTCTTTTTAGGTGAATTTGAATAAAGGGGTGTAGGCAATCTTCATGTTAACACATTTTTTTAGGTACCTACATTTTTTGAAATGTCAAGTATTCCCATAATTGTATTATCAAGACTGGTTTTGTGCTTCCAAAAGAGTACCTCAATTATATGTAGGTGATATAGGCTGAGTGAAGTAAGTCAGACAGGGAAAGACAAATATCATATGATATCACTTATATGTGGAATCTAAAAAAAGGATACAAATGAACTTATTTACAAAACAGAAGTAGAGTCACAGATATAGAAAACAAACATGGTTACTAGGGCTTAAAAGGGAGAGGGGTAGATTGGGAGATTTGGGGATTGACATATACACACTGCTATATATAAAATAGATAAATAATAAGGACCTACTGTACAGCACAGGGAACCCTACTCAATGCTCTTTAATGGCCTGTATGGGAAAAGAATCTAAAAAAGAGTGGATAGAAGTATATGTATAACTGATTCACTCTGCTGTACACCTGAAACTAACACAACATCGTAAATCAACCATACCCCAATAAAAATTTAAAAAAAACATCATTCCTGGGAAGGAGCCCTCCCAGGCTAGTTTATAGCCTCAAAGTTTAGTGAGGCAGACGCGGGTGTTTTAATGCAACACCGCTAAGCTTCCTCAAGAGGTGAAAGAAAGTTCTTTTTAAAAGTCGCCAAAGACTTTGCCTCACTTGAGAAACCTGTGGCATCTGAGGTGATAACAGAACCAAGTCATTTCGGGCTGACTGCCCGACTTGCCTGAAAACTTAGTGACAGATAAAACATAAATCAGAGCCCTTATCATCCTGCTTCCTTGCTTGCCAAATGGGGGGTGAGTTTATCACGGACCTGTCGGCCCACTGATGGCTTTTCCCCTCAGTGCTGGGCAGTGGGCAGAGCAGCTGGAAGCGAACTGGCTGTTCTAAAACGTGTTCATGTAAACAAGCAGGGTCAGACTTCCCTGAATTGCCAGTTAGTGAAGTACCATCCATCTCACTAAACTGTACATTTGATGGGGCCGTATCATCGATACCTTGAAAAGAAAACAAATAAAAAGAAAAAAACCAAGTTGCCTGCTTTAGGCTGGGACCTCTCCTGCTGATAAAAGTACTAAGAACTGAATTGCCTGGCCCAAGCAACTGGCTACTCACTCATCGGAAGGGAGCGGGGAGTAGCCAGTGCAGGGAGGGAAGACTTTTTTTTTAGGGCATTTAGAAATATCATTGGCATTCTCCAAGAAAGCATGTTGTAGTCACTTTAGTTTTCACTGTATAGACTGAAATACTTTTCCTAATATTTAAAGGAATGATTCCATGAACCTGTTGGGAAGATGATAAAATTTATGATATTTTTTCATCTTTTCATATGATTTGCTTACGGGTGCAACAAAGTTGTGAGATGTAAACCTCACAACGGAATCCAATGTTGGTAGTCTGGTAAAGAAATTTATGGATACCTGGAAAGCTTTAAGTCATCTTCCAAACAGGCACTAGTATCCCCTCCCCGCAATCCCCGCAACAAAGTAACAACAGCTTGACTGGCTCACTCTGGGATCCCCGGCAGTAAGGATGTAAGTCTCTCATTTGGAAGAATGGACACACATGTTTTCTGACATAGCTAGGGCAACTCCACTTCGAAGGAAAATATGCGACCTTTACAAAAGGCCAAATAGTTGTATGTTGGCACCGAAGGGAAAGGGACATGTCCAGCCAAAGGTGGTGTAAGAGTCTGGAAATTAACTCCTGTCAGCATTGTTCAAAATGTTTGGATGTGAAGTTAATAGTTTAGGAAGAAGAAGAGACAATAGGTTCTTTAACGGAAGCCCCAATTAAAATTACTTTTCCTCCTTAACGGAGTAAGATTAAGCCCAAACACATTCTGAGAAGTGACGAACTCTACTGTTAATATCCTGATGTGGCATATGGATGTGCATTATTTTGGCCACACCCAGATATGATACCATGTGTCGCATGAACACAACTTCCTTGCTCAAGATTGACTCATAGCCGCTGAAAACTCAGATGTTTCCGTTTAAATCTTATGCCTGGATATAAATATAGGGAAAATAAATCTATGATCAGCCAAACATATCAGCATATAAGTTTACTAAAAACACTATAAAAATGGAGGCCAGAAACATTTGTCTAAAATAAAAAACCCGAAGTCTTACAGTCAAGAAGTTATTTTGGATGTAGATTGCAGGTAATGCAGCATAGGTTATAAACCATGCTTTTAACTTGATCAGGGACTTCTATTTCAGTAGAATGCCTTTTTTTTTTTAGAGCTTTGTTGTTCCATTTGGTTTTCTCATACTGATATATGTAGTGACTATTCCTTTACATAGTAATGGGAAGCCATACTAACAAAAACTTACCTTGCAAACGACTTTAAACTAGCAATATTTTTAGAGAAATGATTGATAACTTACTAAAATAGTAGGCTGGTCTAACATTATATCTCACTGGCAAAAAATCCAAACTCTATTACACTTATGTGCAGCATTGACTTATCAAGATTTTGCTATATAAACGTACTGGATCAGGATTGGGGACCTGGGGATTTCTATCATGCTTTAGCTTCCTTCTCCACCTAAGCAGCAGAATTGCAGACATTTAGGTTTCTTTATTATTATTTAACATATATCTATCCGTTCATCAAATAGTTTTGAATAGCTACCATGTCCTACAGCATATATATATATATATATATACACACACTTATTCCTATAATAAACACAATATAGTATATGCATACAAGGGCATACAATAATAAAAAGGAAATATAATACGTCGTTTCACATCTTGAGGAGTTTTCGGTCCAGTCCCAGATAATATTTTGATGAATTTTAAATGCAAATTCTTTAAGAGAATGATGAGATGACACAGAATAATGCATTTTAAAGTGAATTTCATTAACATCTAAGGAGAGAAATTAAAGATGGCTCCAACCCGAGGAAAGGGCCAGTAATCTTGTCTTGTCTTGTCACCAACTTTCAGAAGCACTCCAAGTATCTGAAAAAGTACTGATATTGGGGTTGCTATCTTAAATTGTTTTCTACAATCTTATACTTCTCTGGCACTTCAGAGGAGGCCCTACCTTATTATCATTGCCCTCCAGAAAAAGAAGAGTCACAACCTGTCTCAAGTGTTAAACAACCCTGACTCTTAAGAAATCATTCAGGTTAACCTCCAAAATTCATGTTGCAATCTTGGCTTGTCTCGTTATGTCCCCAAAGATGCTTATTAAACTGCACTTTGTCATTCTCTCCTTCAAGCTGAATAATGCCAATTCCTGTCTTCCCAGAAGTAATCCTTTAGTTGTCAAGTATACTATTGATGCTATTAGATTTATTTTCCATTTGGTATATTAACAACTCCAGCTCTTTGATTTGGAGCTAAAAGCTCTGGGCCACAGCCTTGTTTAGGGGATTAGGATGGGTCAGGAAGTGTTTCACCTCTGCCTTTTACAGGATTACACCTGGTCCAGGTCAATGATGATACCAACACAGGTGACTCTTCATTGGTCTACACTGTCCTATAGGAATATGACATGAGCCATATGTGTAATTTTTAATTTCCTAGTAGTCTCATTAAAAGGAGTGAAAAGAAATAGGTGAAACTGATTTTATTTTATTTTTTACATATACATGTATCTATTCCTTTTCAAATTCTTTTCCCACTTAGGTTGTCACAGAATATTGAGCAGAGTTCCCTGTGCTATACAGTAGGTCCTTGTTGGTTACCTATTTTAAATATAGCAGTGTGTACATGTCAATCCCAACTCTCTAACTATCCCTCCCCACCACCCATCCCCCCCGGTAACCATAAGTTCGTTCTCTACGTCTGTGAGTCTGTCTCTGTTTGAAACTGATGTTATTAATATATTTCATTTAACTCAGCACAAAATATTGTCATTTCAACATGTAATCAAAATATACAATTATTCATGAGACAGTTTAAGTTCTTTTTTACACTAAGTCTTTGAAATCTGGTATGTATTTTACACTTGTAGCACATCTCAATTTAGACTGGTCACATTTGAGTTTCCACAGCCATATATGGCCAGTGGACCACACAGGGCTCTACAGAACTAGAAGGCAATCTCAGTAACCTTGCTCCAAACATGGATATCTTCCCGGCTGACAGGCTCAGGGGGTATGAAATCTAAATCATTCTCCCTATAAGATGTGGTCCTTGTTCTCAGTCTCTGTGCTGTTTTATTCCAAGTCTAAACAGTGGTCATTATACTCAGTTTTTTATCACATTACAAAAGATTCAAAAGTTCTGCAGGAAGTCTACAAGCTGAATGGCAACTGCCTAGTACTCCTCAGTCAGAGACATTACGTGTGCCTTGTTTTTTCTATTTACCATTTACTACAGCTCTGTTTTTAGAGTCAGTCAACCAGTCAGGCAGTATTGATTAGGGCCAGGCATGCTCAGGTGCTCAGTATGCGCCCGCCGTAGGGGACAGAGTGTTGGCCTTTAAGGGGCCTCCATGCTGAAGTCCCGCTTTTCACAAGTTTTATCTTGAGGTGCTTACAAGGACTTACCAGACTGCACAATACCCCCTTGGGCGTTAAAAATAAAAACGAAACAATGTGTTTAGTTGTTTTCTTTTTGTCCTGTAACATTCAACGTGGCAAGTTTTCCAGGAAACAAAAACTCCCTTGCAAACAAGTGAATTGAATCAAATTGTTCCTTCCCCAAAATATTTTGTAACTGGGCATTATTTCCTCTTGTCTTTGGTACCAGATCAGATCTGAGCTCTTTCTTTTTAAAAGAAATATCAAAGGAAAAAATGCAAAGAATAAGTGAAATAAAAACCATGAAGTGGTATCCACTGGGGTACAAACATCTTTAGGATGAACCACCAACCTGAAGTCCTCTGTGGGCAGGAGTTACCCTCCCACAGACAGAAGCCCACTAAGGAACTCACAGAATGCCTTCCTCCACAACCAAGTGACTGACAGCTATTCTGATCTCAGCTGAAAGCTAAGCCTGAGTCCCCCTTAGTTGCTCTACCAGCTTCTAAAAAAGCAAAGCTCTCAGAACTTCCCCTGGCACCACTTGCTCTTTTCCTCTACTTATCAGCTGACTTTAATGTTCTCTCTTTTTAGCCTTCAAGTTTCTGTGACCTTATTATGACATTTGAGTTGGGTGATTTATCGCTGTTAAACGGCACTGCACTGATTAAACAAAGGCCTTTCTGGCCTCATAGTCAGTTACAATACTGCGATTCAGTGTGATAAGCTTAAACACACACAATTAGATGGGGTAATATCCAATTTGTCAAAGCTCTTGTGGCTTAATTTTCTGTCACAAAGCTTGAAAGAAACAGTGACTGGACAAAAAGCTCCAGATTTATTGCTTAAGTACCTTCCAGTAAATTGATCTTGCCCATGGCGTAATCTCATTTTGGACATTTTGGGAGACAGGGAAGCTCAACTAGCCTGAAACCCCTTAAAAATGGGCCTGAGGGTTCCTGATCACAGAACTTGAAAGCTCAGCAACTAGACAGGAGTGTCTCTTCAGAGGCAGACAACAACCCATTTGCCTGGCCAGAGTTTCCTTTCAGGATAATTGCATGAAAAGAATAAATGTCAGTAAAAGGATGAAACACTCATGTAGGGAAATAAAAATATATACCAGGTCCTGAAAACATCATCCTGAAACAGGCCACGGCTCTATTTCATGAAGAATAAAACAGGAGCAGCTGACATTTTTTTAAAATGGGTTATTACCATCATAATTATCTTATCCCAGCAATGGCCAGTTTTTCTGGCATATGTTTTCAAGGCAGGCTACTACTTTCTAATTGGAAACAAGATAGAAGATATCCTTCTCTTGCAATTTTTTGAAACAACATTTACTTTTCCATTTGATGAATAAGAGGACAGTAACAATGAACATTTTCTGCAGATTCATTGTGGAAAACATTTACTATTGTAGCCTGGTAAAGACACAAAGAGTAAGGCTTATATTCAATGAATATCCCACAAACAGTTATTGGATTATTGAAGACATTGCTCTAGATGTCAGGGAGATAGAAAAATAAGTAACAGACAGTCTTTGTTCGAAAGTCTCTAGTGAAATATATAAGCATGCATGTAGTTATTTTAGTAGACAAAAAAATATTTTGTGAGAGAAGCAAAAAAGTGAGATTATACACAAAAATAAACTCAAATGGATTAAAGACCTAAATGTAAGACCAGACGCTATAAAACTCTTAGAGGAAAACATAGGCAGAACACTCTATGACATAAATCACACAAGATCCTTTTTGATCCAACTCCTAGACAAATGGAAATAAAAACAAAAATAAACAAATGGGACCTAATGAAACTTAAAAGCTTTTGCACAGAAAAGGAAACCATAAACAAGACCAAAAGACAACCCTCAGAATGGGAGAAAATATTTGCAATTGAAGCAACTGACAAAGGATTAATCTCCAAAATTTATAAGCAGCTCATGCAGCTCAATAACAAAAAAACAAACAACCCAATCTAAAAATGGGCAGAAGACCTAAATAGACATTTCTCCAAAGAAGATGTACAGATTGCCAACAAACACATGAAAGAGTGCTCAACATCATTAATCATTAGAGAAATGCAAATCAAAACTACAATGAGATATCATCTCACACTGGTCAGAATGGCCATCATCAAAAAATCTAGAAACAATAAATGCTGGAGAGGGTGTGGAGAAAAGGGAACCCTCTTGCACTGTTGGTGGGAATGTAAATTGATACAGCCACTATGCAGAACAGTATGGAGGTTCCTTAAAAAAACTAAAAATAGAACTATCATATGACCCAGCAATCCCACTACTGGGCATATACACTGAGAAAACCATAATTCAAAAAGACACATGCACCCCAATGTTCACTGCAGCACTGTTTACAATAGCCAGGTCATGGAAGTAACCTAAATTCCCATCGACAGACAAATGGATAAAGAAGATGTGGTACCTATATACAATGGACTATTACTCAGCCATAAAAAGGAACAAAATTGGGTCATTTGTAGTGAGGTGGATGGACCTAGAGTCTGTCATACAGTGTGAAGTAAGTCAGAAAGAGAAAAACAAATATTGTATGTTAACGCATATATGTGAAACCTAGAAAAACGGTACAGATGAACCAGTTTGCAGGGCAGAAATTGAGACACAGATGTAGAGAACAAACATATGGACACCAAGGGGGGAACGTGGCAGTGGGGTGGTAGTGTGATGAATTGGGAGATTGGGATTGACATATACACACTAATATGTATAAAATGGATAACCAATAAGAACCTGCTGTATAAAAAAATTAATTAAATTAAATTTAAAAAAAAGAAGTAACCATAGATACAGAGACACCAGGCAGACCTCAGAGATATTTCAGGTTTGCTTCCAGACCACTGCAATAAAGCCAATATTGCAACACAGAGAATCACTCACAATTTTTGGTTTCCCAATGCATATAAAAGTTATGTTTACACTACAGTGTAGTCTAGTAAGTGTTCATTATGTCGAAAAAAATGTAAATACCTTGATTGAAAAACACTTTATTGTTAAAAATACCAGCATCATCTGACAATGCAGGGTTGTCACTTTCCTTATAATTTGTAAAAATCTCACTATCTGCAAAGCTCAATATAGGGAAGCACAATGAAACAAGGTCTGCCTGTAATTTCTGAAACAAAGAAAATGTGTTTATATTTTTAGAAATATAAGTCATTTCTATCAGACAAAAAGGAACATAATATAAGGACAGAGATGGAACTTTTTTTTTTTCTTTTTGCGGTACGTGGGCCTCTCACTGTTGTGGCCTCTCCTGTTGGGGAGCACAGGCTCCGGACGTGCAGGCTCAGCAGCCATGGCTCACGGGCCCAGCCGCTCCGTGGCATGTGGAATCTTCCCAGATGGGGGCACGAACCTGCGTCCCCTGCATCGGCAGGCGGACTCTCAACCACTGCCCCACCAGGGAAGCCCAGAGATGGAACTTTTATCAAAAGGAAGACACAGTCTTTTCATCATCTGACGAGGACAAAGCCGGCATCGTGATTTTTGTCAGTCTGTTATGGTCACAATTCCAGGCTGGGATGTATTCAGGGCTTGTATTTTCAATAGTGACTGCTGCTTTCTTGAACACTGCAGGTGCCCAAGTGCCCCAAAGTCAAGGAATGAGCGTCATTGGAACCTTCACTCAATCTTTCACTGCCCCCTCCATTTGTTGACGCCTGGAAGGGACTCCAGCCTAGATGACTGATGACCCCTGCCTTCCAGACTCTTACAGTCTAAGCGGGAGTTTCTATTCGCTTGGAGCACTGCTATCTAGATTTGGTCCTTCACACCCATCTTTAAAAAATGTTGTGTATGTACCCTTCATTTTTGTTCCTTTATCTATAAAGGACACATACACACTACCATGCTAACGCTACCCATTAAAAAATACACAGGAATGTAAACTCTTTGATAATGAGAGATAAAGTCATATTTTGAAATAGTTAAGCTTGATGGCTTTGTACTATCATTAGTAATATCTCATGACACAATATATACTTAATGAAAGTTTCAAGTTAAGCTAGTGGATATAAATCCATTTTAAGCTGCCTTCTCTATATTTTTTCTTTTGGCTGACCACTTGACAGATAGGATCAGACTGTCAGTATTTTTAACATGTTTTGTGGCTGACAAAGACCTTTATTAATAGTAAAAAATGTATTGACTCTGTTAATTTCTTTTTGATCCTTTGGGTTTGCATTGATAATATTTTAAGTGGGAATTTATCAGAAGGAATATTTTCAAGCTTCTTGTTCATTATGTGGAGGATGTTTTAGTGATAACCATAAAGCCACATAACCAGGAATGTACAAAGTCTGTATTATGCTGCAATATGCAGACATGTTTCACGCAGCCTCACAGGAAAGCTAACTCTCTTACTTCTGTCTACTTTACACAGAGAGCGCTGACATTTAATCGTCTAATATATGCGATCTTCGGTGACAATTCACTAAGTATAGTAAAGCTAAGTAAAGCTTCCTTTTTTTTAGATAAAAACTAAGTACGAAAAGAAATTCTAATATTTTTACAGCACCCCAGTGGGTTGTTTTGTGCATCCCACTTTGGAGACTCCTGTAGTAAAGAGCTGGTATTCAAATAACTATTCTGAGAGATCTGAGCCATGCTTGTTTCAAAGAACCGAGAAATCATGGGGGTAGAAGTTTCGTTAAAATTTGAGATATAATTCTTACACCTTTCACTGGGATCAGGCGCTTCATCTTAGGCCAGGAAAACAAAAAAATGACCCCCCGTGGCAAACCTTTGGTTTTAAAAGCAGCTTCCACCAGAACCCTTGGCTCAAGTCTTAATCAGATTTCAAAACATATAGTGAAGAGAGAATCATATAGAACAGTAAATAATCTAGGACTGCAAACATCACACACTGTGGGTCACAAATGAAGAGACTGATTTGTGTTTAGTAAATGAAAGGAATCATTTAATAAGAATATTAATCAAGTTTGGGCCTTAAGGAAGGAGCACACTTTGGCTGGAGAGACACTTCCTCAGGGGAAACCACCAAGAGAAGCACCCTGCAGTGTGAATAGAGGCAGTGAGGATGATCAAGAGACTGCTCTCGTTTAAGTAACTGACATCTTTCACCCATAGATGCAGAACTGAAATGTGAATTACAAGTCAGCTTGGCAAATGGCCAATGGGAAGGAATTCCGAGTTATTAGGTGCAGACTGATAGAGAAACCGCCATCGAATGTACCTCTTTTACCTGGTCTTATGCCATACTGGTGACAAACATGGCTGAAGGTAGAGAACTCTATAGGTATTTTTAAAATTACTTCTCTCAGTTTCTTCTTTACAAGAAAAAAATGTGTTTTAAAAATATTGACTTGATAACATGTACTAGGTGTTATATAATTCAATTATTACATGACCATGCAATATGAATGTTCTGATCTTGCAAATGAGAAAATGGAAGCCCAGGGCCACAGAGCTGGTGACACCAGCCCTGCCTGTCTTCCAAGCCTCTGCTTGAGTCCCTGCTTTCAGAAGCTGGGTCAGGGGCAGTAACAGGTTGTATGCAATACTTTGCCTCCCTTAAAAATAAAGAAAAACAAATAAATAAAGAACGAACAAATAAAATAAAGCAAAACAAAAAGAATTTTTAAAGGCATGTAGTTAGGACTTTTATAGGTTTTTTAATAAGTCTAAGTAGCCTTATCACAGGTTATGAAAACCCCCTGGGAAGACAAAGACGATGCCTAGACACATTGGGGGACATTAAGAACCGCAATGAGGGCTTCCCTGGTGGTGCAGTGGTTGCGAGTCCGCCTGCCGATGCAGGGGACACGGGTTCGTGCCCCGGTCTGGGAGGATCCCACATGCCGCGGAGCGGCTGGGTCCGTGAGCCATGGCCGCTAAGCCTGCGCGTCCGCAACGGGAGAGGCCACAACAGTGAGAGGCCCGCGTACTGGGAAAAAAAAAAAAAAAAAAAAAAAAGAGAACCGCAATGATGGGAACTCAGTTCAAGAAAGACATCAGAAAACTCTAGGGAGCTGTCAGAGGAAAAAAAAAATAGAAAAGCAGAAGAACTGGAAAGGCTCTGGGGAGACTAAAATTTGTCTGCATGTACCTTTCTTTTGATGAGACACATCCATCTTAAGCAGATTCCTTGTTTATTCTTATTATGCCAGGTTTCCTTTTCTGGTCTGCTGGTTCTCTAGGGTTTCGTAGGCCAGTAGTTTTGAGTTTTCCAATTTCAAAAGCATTTGGCATTTGGGATTTCACAAAGACAAAATGCAAAGGCTCCCCAGCAGCCCAGTTTACTTAGGAGGTTTCAATCATAATAATCTGCATAGTGTATGAGAATTCCTACCTCAACTGTGTGTCTCCTTTCTCTTTAGTGTCTGGGGAAAAGCCAAGAGCCCCTCCCTCCAATTTAAATGCCCTAAAACATTTTGATGGAAGCATTTTGTCCCAATCGATCTTCCTGATTCCTTTTCTGCTGTAATGAACCCAATTAACTTGTAAGAGCCGCCATTGACAGTGTTATAAACTGGGTCATGGGGAGAGAGTCAAGTGCTGCCTTATGACTTAGCTGTCATTACCTTATGGAATCTGGCAAGTTCCCTAAATGCCTAAATACAAACCTGGGTTTGCATTCTAGCAATTTGAGATCTCAAAGGCTGGCTGCAGCCGTGGCTGGGGAATGAACTGGAAATGCTGACCCCAGGGAAAGAGGTGCCAAAGTGAAAAGATCACAACTTAATATGAGCCAAAAGGCGTTTCTTTGCAAAAGGCATAAAGCAAGCTCAAACTCCCATAACTCAACATAACACAGAAATCATCGCTAAAGGGATTCAACACCATCATGCCAGACACGAAGTGAGTTATTTCTCTCCTTCCCTGTCTCACCACAGTTTCCTCCCACTTGGTCACACATGGTAAGCATTCTTCCAACCTCAACTAAGTCCCCTGGTCTTATCAGGAGATCTGCACTCCCCAGCACTGGAGCAGGATGGAGTGTATATTTCCACAGGAGGAAGACTGACATCATTATTATTTTAATAAGCTTGTTGCCAGTTTGCATTCTTTTTCTCCCCTTCCCCTCTCTTAAAATCACTCCCATTCCCCACTCTACCCCAGGCCCGCCACACCCCCGCCCAAAAATATTTAGTTCGCTACATTCAATGAAAAACTATTATAAGTTTAGGATCTCAGACTCCACGATAGCGTAGATTTTCTGTGTGTCATCAGCAAGCTGTCACAATACACTTGGCATCACTAAAACGTTGAATGGAGGAATGACAGTATTGTCATATTGAGATCTTTTAACTATTTTGTGACTCTGTTAGTATTTAGACAATGGACAACAGGGTGTTTTCTTGGACTCTTTGGCCAAATGATAAAAGGGTTATTAATTTATTCTATCTTTGTCAATGAGATCCAAAATAAAAATGGCTAGCATGTTTCATCAACAGTGAACATGTACACAATTTTGCTGTGTACAAAACAGTGTTGTAGCTAGGTTTCAGCGGGTGTTTTGCACACACAGTAGTTTTCAAGGACCGTGCATTTCTATGTATGAATTGACTAAAATATTTTCAGAGACTTAATGAAGAGAGACAATACAGAAGTTGCGATTTCCTCAAAGGGCCTTTTACATTTGTCAATACACTTTTTTTAAAAGAAGGTTTAGACCACACACACATACACTGTCTAACTTAGAAGACTAGTTTCCTGTTATAATCAACACAGATGACTTTTGGACTTTAAAAAAGTCAGCCGAATCCTCTAAATTGTTGAACTCTCTGGGTACCTGTATCTTCTGCCTTGTTAAGTTTATTTACTTTATCCAGTATCTACAAGATGATCTGACTAAACCACTATCACGGAAGCAAGGGAATGCTTCTTTAGAGAATCAGGGTAGGTGGTGATCACCTCTGTTTTCAAAATCACTCTATGGCTAGAACATATAAACACTGTTTTAAATTATAAAATGGCTTCATAGATTTTATAGATTTATTATTTTCTCATCAATGACTCATTGGAATAGCACTCTCTAATAATCATAATTTTTAAAAGCAAATTATATACATACATATTTTCTCCCTTCTCTGATACCGTATTAAGTCCTCTATTTTAAGGATGCATTATCCTCACATTGTGTTTTGCGTTTTGCACACACATCTAGAATGTCTAACTTATCAAGTCAGGACCACACACCTCCTGGAGTCTATGCATCCAACCAAGTTTTGTCCTTCAGGGTTGACATCTTAGGGGCAGTGAACTTACTACAGGTTTGTCATGACTTCATTAACACCCATGCACAAGTGGCCCCCATGCTGCTACTTTGGGTAGAGGCACTTAAGTTGAAGAGAGGAGATTCTTCGAGAACAAGATCCTGGAGATGAACAGGAGGGCCCAGAAGAGATGAAAAGTGGGGAGAAGGTGAAGGGGGGTGAATGGCTCTAAATTCTCACAGGACCAAGGGGATGAGATGGCCTTGACCTGCTGGGCACTGCAGAAGGACAGCAGGTTTGGGCAAAAGTTTATATTATGAAGAAAAAGAGACAAGAAACCTGTATTTAAATCCCTAATGACGAAACGTATTACTTCTTTTTACTCTTATTTCTTTTTCCAAAAATTGAGATTGATTACGAATCTATTCGATTGGAAACCTTGGTGCCCCAGACATGAATGTGCATAAGCTTCTGTCATTTTTGTAATAGAAAAAAATAATCATGTTTCATTATGGCATTTCCCACGGGTTGCCTTCTCACTCCTGAATCACTCGTTAGATTTTAGAAAATAAATAACGGTGTTTTCTTGGCTACTTTGGCCAAATGAAAATCTGATTACCAATTTATGTTACCTTCACCAACGAGATCCAAGATAAAGAATACCTGAACATATCGTGAGATGGTTTTGTAAATATAGAGCTGCATGGAATTTAGTCTCCAAAGAATGAATCACCAAAGAGCTGGGGGTCCCTGGTGAGGGAAGTCACACCTGCTTAGTCTTCTAAGATGACCAAAATATTAAAATAAATACTTGAATATTTTTCAGATGAGTTGTTGGTGTGCCAAAAGTTCTAGGTTGTTAAAAAAATTAACTCCTAACTCATTCAGGTTAACTCTAGACTACGTTTCTGGATTAGAATTGCAGTCTCACTCTTTCCCCATTAAGTTGTGAGGTGGAATAACCATGTTTTCATTCAATATTTATTTGACCTCCGCCATGAGACAGGATAATTTTTCGCTGCTGAGGACACAGCAGTTTCTGTTTTCAGGAATCGTGGGGTTTAATTGGGATGTGGAGATGGCAGTGAGCATGTGTAGAGAGACAACAGACTAAATAGGCAATTCCACAGCAAGGAGCTAATGCTGTCACACAGGTAAACCCAGACAGCTCTGGGGCTAAAACTACTGGTAAACTCTTCAAGAGTGTGTACTACATGACAGGCACAGAGCCAGGATTTATAAATCTCTTTAAAATCTCATAAATTACTAATCAATGAATTTGGTAAAGTTGCAGGATACAAAATTAACGCACAGAAATCTCTGGCATTCCTATACACTAATGATGAAAAATCTGAAAGTGAAATCAAGAAAACACTCCCCTTTACCACTGCAACAAAAAGAATAAAATATCTAGGAATAAACCTACCTAAGGAGACAAAAGACCTGTATGCAGAAAGTTATAAGACACTGATGAAAGAAATTAAAGATGATACAAATAGATGGAGAGATATACCATATTCTTGGATTGGAAGAATCAACATTGTGAAAATGACTCTACTACCCAAAGCAATCTACAGATTCAATGCAATCCCTATCAAACTACCACTGGCATTTTTCACAGAACTAGAACAAAAAATTTCACAATTTGTATGGAAACACAAAAGACCCCGAATAGCCAAAGCAACCTTGAGAACGAAAAACGGAGCTGGAGGAATCAGGCTCCCTGACTTCAAACTAT
The DNA here is from genome assembly GCF_003676395.1 of Aethalodelphis obliquidens. Taxonomy (NCBI): domain Eukaryota; kingdom Metazoa; phylum Chordata; class Mammalia; order Artiodactyla; family Delphinidae; genus Aethalodelphis; species Aethalodelphis obliquidens. The sequence goes on from NW_020838005.1 coordinate 8,525,191, forward strand.
ACTACAAAGCTACAGTAATCAAGACAGTATGGTACTGGCACAAAAACAGAAATATAGATCAATGGAACAGGATAGAAAGCCCAGAGATAAACCCACGCACATATGGTCACCTTATCTTTGATAAAGGAGGCAGGAATGTACAGTGGAGAAAGGACAGCCTCTCCAATAAGTGGTGCTGGGAAAACTGGACAGGTACATGTAAAAGTATGAGATTAGATCACTCCCTACCACCCTACACAAAAATAAGCTCAAAATGGATTAAAGACCTAAATGTAAGGCCAGAAACTATCAAACTCTTAGAGGAAAACATAGGCAGAACACTCTATGACATAAATCACAGAAAGATCCTTTTTGACCCATCTCCTAGAGAAATGGAAATAAAAACAAAAACAAACAAATGGGACCTAATTAAACTTCAAAGCTTTTGCACAGCAAAAGAAACCATAAACAAGACCAAAAGGCAACCCTCAGAATGGGAGAAAATATTTGCAAATGAAGCAACTGACAAAGGATTAATCTCCAAAATTTACAAGCAGCACATGCAGCTCAATAACAAAAAAACAAACAATCTAATCCAAAAATGGGTAGAAGACCTAAATAGACATTTCTCCAAAGAAGATGTACAGACTGCCAACAAACACATGAAAGAATACTCAACATCATTAATCATTAGGGAAATGCAAATCAAAACTACCATGAGATATCATCTCACAACGGTCAGAATGGCCACCATCAAAAAATCTAGAAGCGATAAATGCTGGAGAGGGTGTGGAGAAAAGGGAACACTCCTGCACTGCTGGTGGGAATGTGAATTGGTACAGCCACTATGGAGAACAGTATGGAGGTTCCTTAAAAAACTACAAATAGAACTACCATATGACCCAGCAATCCCACTACTGGGCATATACCCTGAGAAAACCATAATTCAAAAAGAGTCATGTACCAAAATGTTCATTGCAGCTCTATTTACAATAGCTCGGAGATGGAAACAACCTAAGTGCCCATCATCGGATGAATGGATAAAGAAGATGTGCCACATATATACAATGGAATATTACTCAGCCATAAAAAGAAATGAAAGTGCACTATTTGTAATGAGGTGGATAGACCTAGAGTCTGTCATACAGAGTGAAGTAAGTCAGAAAGAGAAAGACAAATACCGTATGCTCACACATATATATGGAATTTAAGAAAAAAAATGTCATGAAGAACCTAGGGGTAAGACAGGAATAAAGACACAGACCTACTGGAGCATGGACTTGAGGATATGGGGAGGGGGAAGGGTGAGCTGTGACAAAGCGAGAGAGAGGCATGGACACATATACACTACAAAACGTAAGGTAGATAGCTAATGGGAAGCAGCCGCATAGCACAGGGAGATCAGCTCAGTGCTTTGTGACCGCCTGGAGGGGTGGGATAGGGAGGGAGGGAGGGAGGAAGATGCAAGAGGGAAGAGATATGGGAACATATGTATATGTATAACTGATTCACTTTGTTATAAAGCAGAAACTAACACACCATTGTAAAGCAATTATACCCCAATAAAGATGTTTTTAAAAATCTCATAAATTAATAGGTCCTTATTCCCATTTTACAGATGAAAAAGTAGAGACTTAGTATTTGCCCCAAATCACCTGTTATTAAAAGCGATAGACTCGGAAACTGAACCTAGGTACTCTGACTGCAGGTGTTTTATGGCACCTTCACAGGATTAAACGGAGACTGAAGAATAAAAAAGTATCCAATAATGGAGATGGTAGCTATGGCGGGAATACAGAGACGATGGTACAGAGAGAAATTGACCCAGAGAAGGAAGAGGGCATGATGCTTTCATGGAACAGGCGCCCTATGGAACGGCTGAAGCACAGAGTTCAGGGAGAGACAGCAGAGGGAGAGTTGATGGGACAGGGAGACTCATACCTTGCATGATGGCTGCGTAGGAGCTGGTGTTTCAGATTCCTCCTGACTGCAGAGGGGAGCCCAGCATAAAAGGCAATTTCGTCTGTTAAGTTCCCAGGCACTTTGTTTTTGGTGAAATAGTGATGTCCCCCCCAAATTTTTGTTCTCGAACTTTAAAAGATAATACAGATGACAATTCTTATTTTATAGAGCAGAAAACTAAATTTCAGCACAGTAAAGTGACTTGCCCAAGGTTACCAGTTAGACAGCAAATTCTAACTAGAACTCTGGTGTCAACTATCTCTGAGTGTCTTTTTAGTCTGCCCTATGGCTATCTTTTTATAATAATGTTGAACACCGATCTTTAAAACATTATGTTTATTGCTAAAAGATGAATCTGCTTTGTCCACTCCCAGACCCTCTTCTTAGCATAGATGATGCCAGATTAATTGTCCTGAAGTACAGTTCTAAACACATTGCTCCTTTATTTCTATGTAATCATAAAATATTCAATTATGACCAATAAAAATAACAAATTCTTATATTGAAAAAGTCTGTTAGTTTTCTTTTTAAAAAATTTTATTGACATATAGCTGATTTACAATATTGTGTTAGTTTCAGGTGCACAGCAAAGTGATTCAGTTATATATATGTATATCTATATATATTCTGAAAAAGTCTTTTTTTCATCTCATTTTATATATTACACATATTCAGTAGAATCACTTAGGAGTCTATAAAAAATAAGTAAAATGTATCTTCTTTTGCACCAAGTTAGTATTATATATTTTTTCATTATGGCACTTTGTCACAAATTTGGTTTTATCAGAGTACAAAGAAAATAAGAAAACAATGTGAGTCCATCAACAGGTCCACTAATCTATCTTTCCATATTTTCCTTCTGATAACCTTCGCCTATCAACTGAGTCACCATTCAGTGATAGTTACCATTCATCTTATCTCTACAAATTCCCTTCACAAAAAAAAGCCATCTGTTTGCCTTATATTTACAGCCAGTTTTGAATGGAAAGGCAAAGGGGAGGTACCTTGCTCTTATATAACATCTACAAATATTGACTTGATCACAAGGAGACAGTTTGAAAAAAAAAATGAGCTAGTATACATTTAAAATTTTCAAGAAAGATTTTGTAAAGTCATTAGTATCTCAAATCTGGCTTTGTAATTTTCACATCTTCCCCTGGGGGCATATTTCCCACAATGGAAGGTTTTTGAAGGCTTCAGCAGAGGCGTGTTAGTGACTTATGCAGCTCAGGGGCAGGTGCAAGCCTGGGGGCTTTGGGATGCCCTGGAGTTCTGGGAGTGGAAGCCCCAGGACCTTCTGAAAGTAGACCTGAGAAGTCAACTGTCCCAACACAAAGATTCAGTAATTATGGAACTTGGTCAGTCTCTGATGGGTCCCACAGTCTGCACGGGCTTTTTGTAATCCACTAAAATGTAAGTTACTGGACTCCACTGTGCCCCTCAAGGAGCATCACAGTGATGGGCCTCTTTTCAGAGCCCATGGAAGACAAGCAGAAAATGATGTCCTTCCTCTTCTACCGGTCCTTTTGGCCCCTCAAGGTCTGTCATTCACTAACACAAACTTAAAGAAGCAGCCACTACTGAAATGGACCGTTTCTGTTTACATGTTGTAAACCGTTATGCATTTCATCTGTATAGAAGCCTTACATGTATCTGAAGTTTACATAACTTCCAATTTGAGAGAGAAGTGAGAAAGAAAAAGTATGCTTATTTATTCACGAAACCTTACTTCTTTTTAATACCATAAAATGTTGAAAACCAGAGACTTGAAACGCGAAATAGTTAAACTTGCAAAGAGACTCATTCATTATTTTTCAGAAGAGAAAATCTTCTTAAAGCGAAAACATTCAGTTTTTGGTTTCAGTCCAAAGGTTCTGTTCAATTGTTTTGAAGTTACAAGGAAAAAAATGTACTTTTCCTATCGTACCCATTGACATTTTTAAACAAAAATAATTCAAAGATATTTAAACAGTACAACTTCAAATGTCTGTTGTTAATCCGTTACGGGGAAGAATCTGTAGGGGAAAAAGAAAACTATGAAAAAATAAACTTGGAGTTTGATCATCCTTTCAAACACTGAATCCAATGAAAATCCTTCTAGGTTTATGATTGTACTATCACAGTGGGGTTTATTTTTAATTGAAAGAGAATACAGATTCCTGTATTGTCTCTTCTAAAAGTGTTTTTTAAGGGGAAAAAATTTTAAACTGTTGTATTTAGAATCACAGATCAAAATAGTCTCACACCTGGACGTTCTGTTTCACAAAGAAATGCTAAAGAAATACTAAATTTACCTAATTATTCTACCGTTTCAGAATACTTTTTGGTGAGGGCTACACTATACTTAAGATGATACAAAGTAGAATACATGACCTTTCCTCCATATTTTTTGTGTTATAATATAAACCCAAATTCTATTCTTAAACAACCAAGGATGCCTAATGTAACTTAAAGGAAAGAATATACGGTATATTTTCCTTTAAGTAGCCCACCGGTAAAAGCTCACAGATCTGTCACTGTAAGTCATTTGGCCTCTTGCATTTAAAGACAATGGAAAATGAAGAGGTTTGAAATCTTGAGTAAAATATTTTATCACTTGCAATTTGATTTATCAATAAAATAGGGATAGGGTTTCCCTGGTGGCGCAGTGGTTGAGAGTCCACCTACCGATGCAGGGGACACGGGTTTGTGCCCCGGTCCGGGAGGATCCCACGTGCCGCGGAGCGGCTGGGCCCGTGAGCCATAGCCGCTGAGCCTGCGCGTCTGGAGCCTGTGCTCCGCAACGGGAGAGGCCACAACAGTGAAAGGCCCGCGTACCGCAAAAAATAAAATAAAATAAAATAGGGATAATAGTAAGATTTGTGTAACAAAAGAAGAGATATATGCAAAGCAACACAAATAATATCTAGTACTGTACCTACTTAGCAACTGTTAGTTTCCTTCCCCTTTCCTAAAGGCAAACATTCATTAATATAATTTAAAAATATAAAATACAAGTAAAATGAAATGGCACTCAAGAACCAATACTAAACAACGTTGTATAATAAATTAATAACTCTCCATTGAATCAGTGTTTTTCAAGATGTTCATACACGATCTGTGCTTGTGAAATTAACTTAGTTGGTTCTAACCAGAAAGGAAGAGAAAAGAAAAAGAGAAAAAAATATCAGAGTATGTCACACATAGAAAAGTATTATTTCATTAAACTTTAGTTTCAGTTACATTTATGATGTATATATGTGTTGTAAACTAGGTCACAATGTAAAATCTATTTCTTACTATGGGTTGTAATTGTTTTAAAAATTAAGAGCATTGCTTACTTTATCTGTTCTTCCTAGTCTGACATCATTTCCTATTTTTGAGTTCACAAAGTGTGTAGAGAGATAACCTTGAGCATATGCTAGTGTCTGAAAATTTACCGATTCTTTTGCATCAGCTGAACACATTTTCCACACCTAAACGAAACCAAATTGCTCTGGTTGTCTGGCCAAAAACTATAATGTATGCAGCATTTCCTAATTAGGAGGCACTGGGCTAGACCCACACTCTTCTTTAATCTTAAAAACTACCTCGAGAGGTATTGATTATTATCTGCATTTTACAAAGAGGAAACTGAGGCTCAGCAAAGCGAAGCCGAAGACAGGATGGATTGGACTCCAGTCTGGTCTCTCTCCACACCCCTGCTTTTCACACTAAACCATAACGTTCTCAGGTGGAATATGGTTACGTTACTTGCTCAGTGGAAAGTGGCTGCCAGGGCTAACGCCTCCCTGCTGGCTGTAGGGTGGTGCAGGCCAGGGAAAGAATGTACCACCCAAAGGAAGCTGCACATAGATGGCGAGGAACACTTTTCTCTGCGAGCAAATTGGGTCTATCAGTGACTGGTTTAGTCATAACACAATTTAGCCTTTTAAAGAGTCAGAATTGTATAAATACAGTACAGGAAGTTCAAAAAGTAATATTTTAGAAACCACATTCTTTTCTCCAGAACAGACAGCACAGAAGTTTCCATTTCCCACATTAAAACACTCTGTCTTCTCCCTGGGACACAGTGAAACATTTACTAAGAAATCTGAACAGCCAGGAGCATGAACCCTGATGCTTTCCGCTGTGTTCACAAGGGTGGTGGATTCAAAGGCAGTCCAGGGCTCTGAAATAGCCTGTTCAGGTTTCTTCACTCATGCTCAGCTAATATGAATCACTTTGACTAAGCATTGCCCTGCTTTGTGGAATGGTATCCTGACATTATTAATTGTTGGCTCAGTTAACTCCACCATAATAACGGCTTTCTCCAGCCTAAGACAGAGCCAATCATGCCCTTGTGAATGTCAGCATTAAGCTTGGGGATGGGTTCGGATCCAACTTTTAAAATATAGTAAACATTCTCCAAAGATAGATAACAATAGGCCAGCTACTAAACACCATCACAACAGGGCAGTTGTGGAGCTCCACATGAAACCTTAACTTTGCATGTATCATATGAAAACATGTTGTAGAATGGAACTTCTTAAGGGGATCTCTACAATGCCTACTAAAGAATGCATCAGCCTATTTTTTCTTTTCTTTTCTTTTATTGTTTTTTTTTTTTTGCCTGCTTGCAGCTACTCAGCTCAACTCTGAAGTAACTAATTCTTATATGATATCAGATAGTCTCAAAAATATCCTGTTTCAAAATATCTCACTTATAAACAGTATGTACTCAGTCACAAGATGTATTAAAGAGCCTTTAGAAAGGATTATGAGTAACACCAAGAGGCATGCTTCACTTGGCTTCCCCAGGGACATGAGCAAAGATGCTCAGAGGTGGCTTGGGAAATTTCCTTTGAATTATGCTAACATGTCTTGAACTAACATTCTTTCTTAAAAACTTTTGGATGGAATTCCAATTAAATTGGTCAAAACCACTCTATTTAGACTAGAAACAACCTCTTAAATCACTTAATTCCTGTCCTTCTAGAACAGGGCAGTCATTTAATGAAGAAGCTGGAATGTATCTGCTTTTTCAGGAATCAAGGAAGAAATAATAATTTTTTTTCAGTGACAAACTTTTAGACTGTTGATAACTTTCCTTGAACCCCCAGCCCTATGAGCTCAAATTTTATTTATAATTGCAGATTTAAAATAGCGATGCCATTCAGCTCCTGTTTTATCCTGCTACGTATGGAAAAAGAATCGTAACTATAACAACTTAAAACATAATTATTGTACTTTTATATTGTATTTTAACAGCTGGTCTCAGAATCATTTCTATCAAAATTCCTTTTCTGTTGATTTGTTTAAAAAATTGATTCATTACTTCTTTATGTTCCATAGTTTTTCTCTTTTCTGATTGTCTGGTAATAAAAGCTCAGTACAGATAAATTAGAGAGTATAGAAAGATAGAGATGGAAAAAAGTTCCCTGAACACTGCCACACAAAAGCAATCACTGGTAATATTAGAATTTTATCCTTCTAAAATCAACTATACTTCAATAAAGAAATGAAAAACCTAAAAAAAAAGAATTTTATCCTTCTGAATGTGGGTTCAGTGCATAGAGCATGCATTGTTTTATAAAACATATCATCATATAGTATATACATCCCCGATAAACTATAGATCACAAGTAAGTGTCTTTGTTATTAAAAGGTTTTTTTAAATGTTTTTAAGGTCTGTAAATATTATACTCCTGGAATGTATAATTGATTTAACTATTTTATATTATTAGGAATTTGTTTCATCCAGTTATTCACTATTATAATTTATGTTACCATGAGTGTCTTTTACATATTCTTTGTATTCACTATTTTTAGAGATAGAATTGCCAGGTCACAAGGGCCAAGAAGATGTTTAGAGTTTTGATATATATTGCATAATTGCCCTCCAAAGAGATGGAAATAGTACCTTCCTCCACCTGTTTCATCTCTCTCTGACCATGTTGGAGATTATCACTGCATTAGGTAACCTCTAAGACAAAGTCCTCAATGATTCTCTCCCCTTCAGGGTGGGCTTCACATAGTGACTTGCTTCTATTAAATAGAATATAGTAGAAGTGATGGGCTATCACTTCAGAGATTGGGTTATAAAAAGACTGCTTCTGGGGCTTCCCTGGTGGTGCAGTGGTTGGGGGTCCGCCTGCCGATGCAGGACACACGGGTTCGTGCCCCAGTCCGGGAAGATCCCACATGCAGCGGAGCGGCTGGGCCCGTGAGCCATGGCCGCTGAGCCTGCACGTCCGGAGCCTGTGCTCCGCAATGGGAGAGGCCACAACAGTGAGAGGCCAGCGTACCGCAAAAAAAAAAAAAAAAAAAAAAAACTACTTCTGTCTTGTTCTTTCGCTCTCTCTCTCTCTCTCTCTCTCTCTCTCTCTCTCTCTCTCTCTCGCTGTCTGTCTGCCTGTCTCTCCCTCCCTCTCTCTCTCTCTGTCATTGCTTGCACTGGGGGAATCGTGTTGCCATGTTGTCCCAAGCTCATTGGAGAGGAAGACATTTGCATGAGTTTGAAGCAGGATGCTTCAGCATCAGACCAGTCTTGCAAAGACTGCAACTTTATAAGAAACGTTGAGCTAGAACCACCCAGCTAAGCTGCCCCCAGATTCTTGACCCACAGAAACCGTGAGAAACAGTTTATTATTTTAAGCTGCAAAGTTTGGGGGTAACTTCTTTAATAGCAATAGATAATTAATACAATCATTTTTCCCATCCTCACCACTTCACTTAAATAGCTGTATCTATAGAAAGATAGAACATTGTTTTTCATTTGTTCATTGGTCATTTGTAGCTCTTTTGTTGAAAAGTATCTGTCATCATGTTTTCCCTTGTCCTTATTAATTCATAAGAGCTCATTATGTTTGAAAGATACAACTCTTTAACCATTACATATGTTACAAATACTGTTTTCTCAGTTTTCTATTTTGTTTATATTTCTGTAGACACGGAAGCTGTTCAATATAAAAGTCTTTCAAGTTGTTGTTGGAACAAACTGTGTTTCCTTTTATAATTGTTTTCTTATGGTTTTTGCAGAGAAAAGTCTTCCTCATTCCTAAATTAGATACATAGCCACCTATATTTTCTAATAGTTTTAGCTAATAAAACCATAGACATGTAATTAATCCATTAAAATTTTATTTGTATAATATGAAGTAAAGATATAAGTTTTTTCTTTCCAAATAAATCTCTGATAGTCCTAGCAATATTTATTTAATAATATTTTTCAGAGTGATTTAAATCCTGACTTTACATCATAATTTCTTAGAGTAGCAGTTCTCAAAGTGTGTTTCATGGACCCCAGGGGTTCTTTAGAACATTTCATAGGCTCCACAAAGAGTCAAACTATTTCCATAAAATACTAAGGCATTGTTTGACTTTTCCATTGTCTTGACGTTTGACCAGATAAAACAAAGCCAATGGCAGGTGGCCCTGTGGATGCCTTAGTGTCAGTTACAAACTGTACCAGTAATCATTGTACTCTTACACGTCACACACTCGCACTTAAAAAATTAAAAGCCAATTTTACTTAAGAATGACTTTGATGAAGCAATAAAAGTTGTTAATTTTATTAAACCTCAATTCTTGAGTGTACATCTTTTTAATATTCTGGATAACATAATAAGGAGTACATATAAAACACTTCTGCATAGTGAAAAATGGGAGTTCTTCTGAGGGAAAATACTTGTGTAATTGTTTGAATTGAGAGCTGTTTTCATGAAATACCATTCTATGTGAAAGAATGTCTGATAGACAAAATATGGTCACGTTAAACCAAACGAAACTTGCATTTGCCCACCCATGAGCAGCAAAGTCAATCTACTGACATCACGTTGTGGAAAGTACAGCGTTTATTGCAAGGCACCCAATGCAGAGCCAAGCAAGGAGAATAAGCAGCTCATGTTCAAAAGACCGAAACTCCCTGATGGCTTTTAAGGGAAGGTTTTTAAAGGCAAGGTGAGGGAGAGGGTCAAACAAGAGGCAGGTGACACGAGGTGGGGGGGAGTCTGTCCCCAGGAAAGCCCTGCACGGTCCTACTCCATTTCAGTCATTCATATTTAGGTATCTGGCAGACTTCTTGAAAATGAACTAGGTGAACTTGTCACTTCAAGGAAAACAAAGTATTTATTGGCAAAGATAAAATTTGAGCTTTTGAGTGAATATTAACTTTGGGGAAACTTGTATCTAACATCATAATCATGACAGCTTCCCAATACTTAAAGATATTTCTGATGAGATCAGTGATAATATTAAGAAATACGATTTTTTGACATCATGTGATAAAATATGTCAGATTCGTAAGATCTGCATAATTCGATTCAAAGTACAAGGCAAACAAATGATGGTAGAGTACAAAAACTTCACAGGGATAAGGTTTCGGACTTCACACCACAGCTAATCCTTAAGAAACCACCGTGTGGTGGGTTCTAGTTTGGTATCAGAGAAGCACGCTGGCACTGCTGCCTTACCCAACCATACCTCTGTATGAGGCCAGATTTTCTCAAAACCCTTAACCAAAACAACATAAGGCAACAGATGGAATGCAGAGGCAGATGTGAGAACCCAGCTGTCTCCTATTAAACATGACATTAAAGAGAATTGGAAAAATTTTAAACAGTGCCACTCATCACTAATTTATTTTTACTTTGGAAGATCCCATTTTTTAAATAAAAACATGTTATTTCTGTTGATATGTAATGGGTTTGTTATGGCAACTTAGATGAATTAACACATGGGTATTTTAATAATTTCTCAACTTTAATTTCTTACACAGTAAACAGCAATAGATACAACCCACATAAAAAAGACCTCTTTGGGTATCCATTTCCTTATCTCATCCATGTCATGTCTGCTGGTTACTTCCTATTGGCATTTAAAGATGCTCAAGTCTTAAAATACTCTTAACCCCATTTCTTCTTCCAGATTCTACTTCTCACCTTCCTTTCAAAACCAAACATTCTCCTCTCTTGGCTTCTCAGTAAAAAACAAATTGTCCTCATCTTCCTTCCTCTATGGCCCTTCATGCTCAGACAGCCTTGCCACCTCATCATCCTCTGTCCTGAGTCACTCAGGGCTCAGTCCTGGACTGCTGGTCTCATTCTTTCTTTCCTCTGTCAACCAATTCATCAATTTTTATGCCTGTACGAAAGTCCATCAATAGTTACTTCACGATTGCATTTCATTTTATACGGGCACATGATTTTCTTCTTCTCTCTTTCTCATGTTGCTATATAAATACTAAGTTGAAAACAACTGCTGAAAAATTAAAAAGCTTCATCCAGCTTCTCTGTGGATCTATAAGCCAGAGCACAACTTCAAATAGAGGGAAAGTGGATTAGATCCAACGTTCTGCCAATTACGTTCCATCCTGACATGTTTTTAATGGCTCTACAAGGGCATAGACAAGAGTTTGGAAAGGGCAGGCACTTCTGATTTATATAAAAGACTTAAGCTGCTGCTAGTGGAAACGGGTTGTGTAAGTGAATTAAAACACATTGACCAGGAAGGCCTAGACTTCCCTTCAAGAAATTTATAAGCTTCTATTATCAGTAGCATAAATCACCCAAACAACTACATCAACAAAACCAAATTATACAGATTATAATAAGGGGCCCAGTGGCTAGAATAATTCCAGAGAAATTTAACTTGGTTACGTCTGGTTTATTTTATACCAAAAGTTTTCCTCAATCTTGCTTTTATAAATGCTAATTTCTTTGTTGTCAGGTTTCCTGAGATGCTATTGCATCAAATTCCACTCTAGCCATCAATTTTAAAGTGTTTCATCCGTTGGACCCACCAAATCTAATGTTGGATTTTGCCCAACTCTGCTCACACCATCACACTCCCACAGGGAAGGAAGGTTCATGTTCAGGTTCAAGTTGCTACAGTCATTTGGTGCTTATGTATAGTAACTTTTATAAAAACTGGTTGGACCCTAGAAGCTTGTTCTTTAAAAGGTGACTAGTTTCTTTTAAGCACTATGTAAAATATATATATATATAGTTGACACAAATCATCACAATTAGGTAAGGTCACACTGCCAAATGTCTCAGTACATCAGGCAGGTTTAGAACAATGCCAATAAGTTATTTATTCTCTGTAGAAGGTACTAGAACATAGGATTTCATTAAGGAGCATGATTTTATTTTTAAAAGAAGAAGAATATCTGTGAATTTTTAAGCTATTTGAAAACCCTACTGTTGGAAGGGAAAGGTTGGGCCAATTTCAAGAGAGACTTCTGAGTGCAAGGAATGTGTCTAGGTACCTTAAAATGGGCCCTTTTGTTTTTCACATCATCACTGTGAGGTAGGTACCATTTTGCTCTCTTAGCAGGTAAGGCAATTGAACTCAGATAGGCTGAGGAACAGGCCCAAGATCACACATTGCATTTTATTGTTTTTCCATTTATTATTATTTTTTAATTTTATTGGAGTATAGTTGATTTACAATGTTGTGTTAGTTTCAGGTGTACAGCAAAGTGATTCGGTTATACATCTACATATATTCATTCTTTTTTAAGATTCTTTTCCCATATAGGTTATCACAGAATATCGAGTAGAGTTCCCTGTGCTATACAGAAGGTCCTTGTTGATTATCTATCTTGTATATAGTAGTGTGTGTGTGTGTTCATCCCAAGCTTCTGATTTATCCCTGCCCCCCACATTTCACACATAGCATTTTAATATAATAAGGATGATGTTTCTGCCATATACTCTCTTTTCTTTCCAATGTACTCTCTTTCTTTACTCCTGACCTTTCTACCATTAAGGGTAAGCCCAAAGCTTATTGTCCTAAGGGGGAAAAGGGTAGGTATAGGACAGATCCTAGAATGAAGAGCTTATTATTCAGCTCTGACACTCAAGCCTGCATTTTGAAGCCCGTAGTAAAATAAAACTTTTCTCATTTTCTTTTTCTCCTATAGGCCCAACTTTTTCCATGGCACCGTGCCCTACCTCACCAAACCCAGACATCTGGGACTCAGCCTCAATTCTCCATCCTTTCCTTCACTTTCCGAGTTCACTGGTCACTAGAGCCGGCTGATTCGACTTTCGAAAAATAGTACCTATGGACTTCACTTCTCACTCTATGTTCCATTTCTGGTTTCCTAAATCAGGGTCTCATGATTTCTTAATTGGCTGCTAAAAATCTTCCCCCGTTGCCTATGTCTTCATAATGCAATACTCTCTATCCTCCATCATCCTCTTTACAAACTGAGAATAATCATCTGAAAAACAAAACTGATGTTGCCATGCAATCGCTAGTTAAACTTACTTAATTGTTCAATTACCTACAGGGTAAGGTCCAAATTATTCTGCCTGGAAATAGAACACCTTTATGATCTGGTTGCTGTCTCTCTTTCACTGCGATTCTGCTATCCTCCTTGCCCTTTGCCGTCATGCCAAATTACTCAGGGGTGCAAGAAGAGGCCTTAGTCTTTCTAAGCTATACGCACATGCTACTTCTTCGGTTCAGAATGTTTCTCATCATGTGGGGACTCCTGGCTTATGTGTCATCCACCCTAAGATGTTTCCTGGACTCTCACTACTCACCCTCTCTTCTATCTGCCTTTCCAGAGTCAAGCCCTTCCTCTTCTGTCTCCCTTGGATCATGAGTTTATCTTCTCATGATTACTTATGTTCATCTCCTCACCTAAGCTAGAAGGCAGATTCCAGCTCTACTTAAATTTTTTTATTCTTTTTTTTTTCACAGACATAGAAAACAAATTTATGGTTACCAAAGGAGAAAGGGACAGGGGAGAGATTAAATTAGGAGTATAGGATTAACAAACTACTATACATAAAATAGAAAAGCAACAAAGATTTACTGTATAGCACAGGGAATTATATTCAATATCTTCTAATACCCTATAATGGAAAATAATCTAAAAAACACACACATATATATATATATATATAACTAAATCACTTTGCTATATACCTGAAACTAACACAATACTGTAAATCAACTATACTTCAATAGAAAAAACAGCTCTACTTAAATTTTAATTTTAGCTCCACTTTATAAAAACATGTCACTTAAATGAAAACAGAAAAAAAGAAGAGCGTAGTGGCACAATTTGGCACTCCTGAAAATCCGTATCTGCCTATGAGATGTGCAGTATACAATTGGTTTCCTAGGCACTGTTGATTTTCTGTTCAAGAGATCGATGTGTGCTGGAGATAGAAACTTGGGAGTCGTCAGTGGTGGCAGCCAAGGCCAATGGATGTCGGGGGAAAATTCAATAATAAAAGAAGAGGAAGCTAAGCATTGGGTCCTAATGAACATTGCTGTAAGGGAGCTGATGGGGCCAGAGAAACCTACGGGGATGAGCGAGGAGTGTTCTGAAAGGTCAGAGAGAATGAACTTGAGAAGTGAAGACAGAAAAGAGCTTCCAGAAAAAGAAAAGTGTCCAATAAGATGACACCTGAAAAGAATCCGTTAGTTTACGGGTTCAGTTTCGTGACAAGCTTGGTAGGAATATCATTAAAGTGGAGGCAAAATTTAAGTAGGTGAAGGATAAGTAAAGATCAAAGTGTGGAGGCCGTGAGTACTGATTTTCTTGCTTTGTCAGTCTTGGAATTATAGTCTTGGATCTACAGAGAAAGGATGGTGAGAAAAGTGATAACAGTGTTTATTGGTCAGGGTGTTCCTGGCAAGGGGACTGGACAAGGGTTCGGTGGGGGGGGGTGAGACTGAAGCTGGGTATCTCTGACCTTGACCATTCATGCCCTTGTCATGGTGAAAACCACAAATGATCCCCACTGTTTTCCAACCCTTGCATGTAGGGGAGCATCTCTCCCAGCTGAGACCTGGTTGGGTTTGCCCTACCAGCCCCTGCTGGACGCTCTGTGGACTTTGGGAATCATTTTGACTGGAAAGTCCCACAATCACAACTTTTAGCTGCAGGGTTATCAGAAGCCTTTCTTCTCTAATCAAGACGTTTATTAGCTTCTGTTAGAATCATAATAACCTTTATCTTCCAGCCACTGTGCATTTCTCACAAAAGAGGTCTGTATACTTCTTGTCTATTTCCAGCAGCCATTTCACATCTGCTTCCTCATAAATAGTTACGTGTTTTGTTCTAACGAGATCTTTAAGGCTAGTTTTCCTGTTGAAAAAACACCACTAACAGTTCATTCTTTTCACCGTAACCTTAGTCTGTGTGAACACACAGGGTGTTCATTAACGTAATTGTGTGTGCAGGTTAAAATCTATTTTAATGTAGTCCTGTGTGAACACAGAAGGTAAAATGCCTGTGATGTGTGCTACTGTGAACACACTGTGCTAATTTCTACTTTGATTTTCTTCATGCTGACATCCTTCAGGAATATCATTTACTTTTCTTTTCTAGACAAATTCTCCAGGTGTTTGGAAGTCCTCTTTAGGTCCTCCTTTGCCAAGAAGCTACTCCAGCGTCCATGGGAAAACTGACTACTTGATCTTAGGCAGCCCTGACCTCTTAGAGCTTTGGATTCTGAGCTCTGGTTTCTTATCAGCATGGCCTACATCACACACATTAACTCTGAGGTTCAAATACGTTCATTTTGGGGAAAGCAACTATGCAAATAAAAAGCCTCCTATAAGTAGTCAAAGTGAATTCATGAGTCCTCCATTATTTCAAGTCAATTATTTCAGCATAACTTTCTCTATTTAGGAAGATATTTCATTCTTGCAGTGTGCTCAGTCCCAGATAGAGTTGTTTTGTCATTTCCTTCAAATAGCATGTTTTTTGTTGTTTTTGTCTTTTTTACTGATTTGTCCAACAGCAGAGCAAAAAGCAGCAGTGGATTTCATGATCTGTACATTTGCACATGAGAAACTGAGAACAGACCACCAACTTACTTCACATGGAGACCAAACAGCTCTCAGATGGAAACAATGACTTTTAGTCATTAACAGCCCGATTAAACAGAAACCATTGACCTAGAGGTGAAAGGCTCCATGGCCCATTCCCTAGTCTTAGACCTGGGGTAACCTACCAGTTTGCTTTGCTTAATTACTTCACTCATTAATGGAACGCCAAGCTTAACTGCAGCATGTGTGTGTACACACACATGCACACACGCATGCACACACAGAGGCATGTATACCACAAGAGAGGATTTTTATATTTCAATCATCTACTTTTTTCAGCATTTTTTGAAGATAACCTAGGGGATTCCATGGCTTTGCTTAAGCCATCCATATCACACAGGGAAATATCTGGAACACTGAAAGGATATTTTAAAAGATCAGAAGAGATTATATTATAAAATAATATTTATACTACTCGTATATACCAACAGCGTCCTAAAATGATTAGGGCCATGTTTCGGGTTTCAGAGTGAGTCATTCTGGCAGGTATGAGTTATTGCAGCACTAACAGCTATGTGGCTGCTGGAAGTCGACCAGCCCAGGATAGGTCTGTGAACCCATAGGGTCTCTCTCCAGATGAGTGCTATCAAAAGGTTGGTAAGAACTGTCATATTTTGCTGTATAACACTAAGGGGAATATATTCACATGAAGTGATTATCTCTGATGTTTCTGGACAATCTAAAGATACATTACATTCTCCTAATAATACCTACCTTCTTTTTGATATGATGTTTTTAGAAGAACAGCTTGCACTTCTAATCAGTACAATTTATCACCTATCCCCAAAGTACCCTGCCGTTGAAATGCCTGACATATATATTGGGTGTCATGGATTTAGCAAAAATTGAATTATAAATTGCCCTGCCAGTGTTTGCCTCTGGAAATAATGAAAAAGTAAGCTCAAGAAATGTTCTCCTGAAGGATTTACTTTTTAAGTGACTATGAAGAAAGAAATAACCGGCATGGGTTGACAAAATATTATCTCTCTGAGCATAGATTATTTAGGCAACTAAGAAAATATAACAATAGAAATAGGAAAAAAGTGCAAATTCCATTCCCAGGGAAAGAAAGCAGTTGTAATGAGGTATTCATTTTCAACAACTGAAGGATTTAATGTCTGACAATCTTGGGGTTCCTAAAACCAAATAAAATGTCATGCAAAACTCTTTTTGGAAACTTTAAATATTTTGTTCTTTTAAATGAAATGATGGCCTATTGGAGTTAATTCCTTACTTAATTAATTAACAGTCAAAATAGGTTTCTTGCTCAGCATCACTCAGTTTATTTGAATTTTGTATAATATGCTTGTGAATAATTTCATTTAAGCTTTTTATTATATGCCCTTTGTATAAAACTTGGAAACGCAAAAGCTTATCAAGAAAAGCTAAATTTTATGCCTCCAAATTTAGTGTATATTTGTCTAGTGTTTTTTCTCTGCTGTATGCCTTTAAACAAAACTATATGTATATTCAGTATGCATTTTTATAGTTGTTTTTTCCACCTTATCATAAGCCATTCTATCAGATAACATTCTTAACTATATTGTTTTTAATAGCTAAGAGCACACTGTCGTGGAAAGTATACTCGTTAAAATATTTCTCTATTTTTGAACATAGTGTTTTTCTAACTTTTGACTATGAAAAACAACAATAAAATGACTACTTATACTTAATCTATGTTTCATCTCTGGCTATTTGCTTAGAAATAGAATTAATGGATTAAAACATATGAAACTTTTGAAGTTACTTGGTAATATTTCCAAGTGTATTTTCATAAAGGTTTTATCACCTTCCCTTCCATCAGCAGCAAGTCGGCCTGTCACAGAAAGCCTTATCAGGTTTAAATCTTCTAAGCCTTTTCTTTTTTGTTTGCCACACCACGCAGCTTGCAGGATCTTAGTTCCCCGACCAGGGATCAAACCCAGGCCCTCGGCAGTGAAAGCTCTGCGTCCTAACCACTGGACTGCCAGGGAATTCCCTAAATTTTCTAAGCCTTTGGCCTTTCAATGCATGAAAAACTTCACCTCCTTTTAATTTGAATGTTTCGATAACATGTTGCAAGGGTTGTTTTGTTTTGTTTTTTTAATGTAAAAAATATTTTTTCCATATCTTATGTTTTTATTTTCTAAGAACTCAGTTTTGATGGTCTAAAAGATGCTGCATCATTATTTAGGTGTGCTTATTACATTATTTTGCTATATTTGTAAGAACTTTCTGGCTTGATTTTTCCAAAGCTTAGTCATTTTAGGATTTATTTCAGTAACATTCATTTGGGGAAAAAGAAGATCTCACAATTTCAAGGATATTTTCCAGGGAGTAACATATTTTACAAAGTTACTATCCATTTTTCTCTGACATTAGCCTCACTGATGCATTTATTTGGGTAGAAGCATCTTCAAAGTCTCCATCAGGTTATTTTGAAAACTTACAGAATCACACACCATATGCAGTGTGCTCATCACTCTGATTTGGTATACTTTATAGGCTGAGTTGCACATAAAGATCTCAGCAGTTTCAGAGAGCCTATTGCAATCGTTCTAGTTCCAAAGAAGTCTAAGCGAAATGATGGCCCTGTCCATTTGTATTCTTTTGCATCCTAGAGCAAAAGTGGAAATATGAGATTAGGAATAGAGTAATAACAGCTTCAAACAGGAAGAAAAGCAAAGTACTGAAAATGGGTACAACTTGTATCTTTTTTTTTTAACATCTTTTTTGGAGTATAATTGCTTTAAAATGGTGTGTTAGTTTCTGCTGTATAACAAAGTAAATCAGCTATTCATATATATATATCCCCATATCTCCTCCTTCTTGCATCTCCCTCCCTCCCACCCTCCCTATCCCACCCCTCTAGGTGGTCACAAAGCACTGAGCTGATCTCCCTGGGCTATGCAGCTGCTTCCCACTAGCTATCTATTTTATATTTGGTAGTGTATATAAGTCCATGTCACTCTCTCACTTCATCCCAGCTTACCCTTCCCCTTCCCATCTCCTCAAGTTCATTCTCTATATCTGTACCTTTATTCCTGTCCTGCCCCTAGGTTCATCAGAACCTTTTTTTTTTTTTTTTAGATTCCATATACATGTGTTAGCATACAGTATTTGTTTTACTCTTTCTGACTTACTTCACTCTGTATGACAGACTCTAGGTCCATCCACTTCACTACAAATGGTTCAATTTTGTTTCTTTTTATGGCTGAGTAATATTCTATTGTATGTATGTGGCACATATTCTTTATCCATTCAGCTGTGAATGGACACTTAGGTCACTTCCATATCCTGGCTATTGTAAATAATGCTTGCAATGAACATTTTGGTACATGACACTTTTTGAACTATGGTTTTCTCAGGGTATGTGGCCAGTAGTGGGATTGCTGGGTCGTATGGTAGTTTTATTTTTACTTTTTAAGGAACCTCCATACAGTTCTCCATAGTAGCTGTATCAATTTACATTTCCACCAACAGTGCAAGAGAGTCCCTTTTATCCACACCCTCTCCAGCATTTATTGTTTGCAGATTTTTTGATGATGGCCATTCTGATCAGTGTGAGATGATCCCTCATTGTGGTTTTGATTTGCATTTCTCTAATGATTAGTGATGTTGAGCATGCTTTCATGTGTTTGCTTGCAGTCTGTATATCTTCTTTGGAGAAATGTCTATTTAGGTCTTCTGCCGATTTTTGGATTGGGTTGTTTGTTTTTTTTGATATTGAGCTGCATGAGCTGCTTATATATTTTGGAGATTAATCCTTTGTCAGTTGCTTTGTTTGCAAATATTTTCTCCCATCCAGAGGGTTGTCTTTTTGTCTTGTTTATGGTTTTCCTTTTCTGTGCAAAACTTTTAAGTTTCATTAGGTCCCATTTGTTTATTTTTGTTTTTATTTCCATTTCTCTAGGAGGTGGGTCAAAAAGGATCTTGCTGTGATTGATGCCATAGAGTGTTCTGCCTATGTTTTCCTCTAAGAGTTTTATAATGTCTGGCCTTACATTTAGGTCTTTAATCCATTCTGAGTTTATTTTTGTATGTGGTGTTAGGTAGTGTTCTAATCTCATTCTTTTACATGTAGCTGTCCACTTTTCCCAGCATCACTTATTGAAGAGGCTGTCTTTTCTCCATTGTATATTCTTGCCTCCTTTATCAAAGGTAAGGTGACCAGGGGACTTCCCCGGTGGTGCAGTGGTTGAGAGTCCGCCTGCCAATGCAGGGGACACAGGTTCGTGCCCCAGTCCGGGAAGATCCCACATGCCGCGGAGCGGCTAGGCCCATGAGCCATGGCCGCTGAGCCTGCGCGTCTGGAGCCTGTGCTCCACAATGGGAGAGGCCACAACAGTAAGAGGCCCGCGTACCTCAAAAACTAAGAAACAAACAGACAAAAAAAAGATAAGGTGACCATATGTGCATGGGTTTGTCTCTGGGCTTTCTATCCTGTTCCATTGATCTATATTTCTGTTTTTTACCACCAGTGTCTTGATAACTGTAGCTTTGTAGTATAGTCTGAAGTCAGGCAGCCTGATTCCTCCAACTCTGTTTTTCTCTCTCAAGATTGCTTTGGCTTGAGGGTCTTTTGTGTTTCCATACATATTGTCAAATTTTTTGTTCTAGTTCTGTGAAGATTGTCAATCGTAGTTTGATAGGGATTGAATTGAATCTGTAGATTGCTTGCAGTGGTATAGTCATTTTTACAATGTTGATTCTTCCAAGCCAAGAGCATGGTGTATCTCTCCATCTGTTTGTATTGTCTTTAATTTCTTTCATCAGTGTCTTATAGTTTTCTGCATACAGGTCTTTTGTCTCCTTCGGTAGGTTTATTCCTAGTTATTTTATTCTTTTTGTTGCAATGGTAAATGAGAGTATTTCCTTAATTTCTCTTTCAGATTTTTCATCATTAGTGTATAGGAATGCAAGAGATTTCTGTGCATTAATTTTGTATCCTGTTTCTTTACCAAATTCGTTGATTAGCCCTAGTAGTTTTCTGGTAGCATCTTTAGGATTCTCTATGTATAGTATCATGTCATCTGCAAACAGTGACAGTTTTACTTTTTTCCTTCTCTGATTGCTGTAGCTAAAACTTCCAAAACTATGTTGAATAATAGTGGTCAGAGTGGGCAACCTTGTCTTGTTCCTGATGTTAGAGGAAACGGTTTCAGTTTTTCACCATTGAGAACGATGTTGGCTGTGGGTTTGTCATGTATGGCCTTTATTATGTTGATGTAGGTTCCCTCTGTGCCTACTTTCTAGAGACTTTTTATCATAAATGGGTGTTGAATTGTGTTGAAAGCTTTTTCTGCATCTATTGAGGTTATCATATGGTTTTTATCCTTCAGTTTGTTAATATGGTGTATCACATTGATTGATTTGCGTATATTGAAGAATCCTTGCATTCCTGGGATAAACTCCACTTGATCATGGTGTATGATCTTTTTAATGTGCTCTTGGATTCTGTTTGCTAGTATTTTGTTGAGGATTTTTGCATCTATGTTCATCAGTGATATTGGGCTGTAGTTTTTTTTTGTGGCATCTTTGTCTGGTTTTGGTATCAGGGTGATGGTGGCCTCACAGAATGTGTTTGCGAGTGTCCCTCCCTCTGCCATATTTTGGAAGAGTTTGAGAAGGATAGGTGTTAGCTCTTCTCTAAATGTTTGATAGAATTCTCCTGTGAAGCCATCTGGTGCTGGGCTTTTGTTTTTGGAAGATTTTTAATCACAGTGTCAATTTCAGTGCTTGTGATTGGTCTGTTTATATTTTCTATTTCTTCCTGGTTCAGTCTCGGAAGGTTGTGCTTTTCTAAGAATTTGTCCATTTCTTCCAGGTGTTCCATTTTTATTGGCATATAGTTGTTTGTAGTAATCTCTCATGATCCTTTGTATTTCTGCAGTGTCAGTTGTTACTTCTCCTTTTTCATTTCTAATTCTATTGATATGAGTCTTCTCCCATTTTTTCTTGATGAGTCTGGCTAATGGTTTATCAATTTTGTTTATCTTCTCAAAGAACCAGCTTTTAGTTTTATTGATCTTTGCTATTGTTTCCTTCATTTCTTTTTCATTTATTTCTGATCTGATCTTTATGATTTCTTTCCTTCTGCTAACTTTGGGGTTTTTTTTCCTTCTTTCTCTAATTGCTTTAGGTGTAAGGTTGGGTTGTTTATTAGAGATGTCTCTTGTTTCTTGAGGTTGGATTGCATTGCTATAAATTCCCTCTTAGAGCTGCTTTTGCAGCATCCCATAGGTTTTGGGTCGTTGTGTTTTCATTGTCATTTATTTCTAGGTATTTTTTGATTTCCTCTTTGATTTCTTCAGTGATCTCTTGGTTATTTAGTAGCATATTGTTTAGCCTCCATGTGTTTGTATTTTTTACAGTTCTTTTCCCTTTAATTGATATCTAGTCTCATAGCGTTGTGGTCGGAAAAGATACTTGATATGATTTCAATATTCTTAAATTTACCAAGGCTTGATTTGTGACCCAAGATATGATCTATCCTGAAGAATGTTCCACAAGCACTTGAGAAGATAGTGTATCCTGTTGTTTTTGAATGAAATGTCCTATAAATATCAATTAAGTCCATCTTTTTTAATGTGTCATTTAAAGCTTGTGTTTCCTTATTTTCATTTTGGATGATCTGTCCATTGGTGAAAGTGGGTGTTAAAGTCCCCTACTATGATTGTGTTACTGTCGATTTCCCCTTTTATGGCTGTTAGCATTTGCCTTATGTATTAAGGTGCTCCTATGTTGCATGCATAAATATTTACAATTATTGTATCTTCTTCTTGGACTGATGCCTTGATCATTGTGTAGCGTCCTTCCTTGTCTCCTGTAATAGTCTTTATTTTAAAGTCTATTTTGTCTGATATGAGAAATTCTACTCCAGCTTTCTTTTGATTTCCATTTGCATGGAATATCTTTTTCCATCCCCTCACTGTCAGTCTGTACGTGTCCCTAGGTCTGAAGTGTGTCTCTTGTAGACAGCATATATACGGGTCTTGTTTCTGTATCCATTTAGCCAGTCTATGTCTTTTGGTTGGAGCATTTAATCCATTTATATTTAAGGTAATTATCGATATGTATGTTCCTATTACCATTTTCTTAATGGTTTTGGATTTGTTATTGTAGGTCTTTTCCTTCTCCTGTTTCCTGCCTAGAGAAGTTCCTTTAGCATTTGTTGTAAAGCTGGTTTGGTGGTGCTGAAATCTCTTAACTTTTGCTTGTCTGTAAAGGTTTTAATTTCGCTGTCGAATCTGAATGAGATCCTTGCTTGGTAGAGTAATCTTGCTGTAGGTTTCCCCTTTCATCACTTTAAATATGTCCTGCCCCTCCCTCTGGCTTGCAGAGTTTCTGCTGAAAGATCAGCTGTTAACCTTATGGGGATTCCCTTTTATGTTATTTGTTGCTTTTCCCTTGCTGCTTTTAATATTTTTTCTTTGTATTTAGTTTTTGATAGTTTGATTAATATGTGTCTTGGCCTGTTTTTCCTTGGATTTATCCTGTATGGGACTCTCTGTGCTTCCTGGACTTGATTGACTATTTCCTTTCCAATGTTAAAGAAGTTTTCAACTATAATCTCTTCAAATATTTTCTCAGACCCTTTCTTTTTCTCTTCTTCTTCTGGAACCCCTATAATTCGAATGTTGAATTGTTTAATGTTGTCCCAGAGGTCTGTGAGACTGTCCTCAATTCTTTTCCTTCTCTTTTCTTTATTCTGCTCTGCAGTAGTTATTTCCACTATTGTATCTTCCAGGTCACTTATCCATTCTCCTGCCTCATTTATTCTGCTATTGATTCCTTCTAGAGAATTTTTAATTTCATATTGTGTTGTTCATCATTGTTTGTTTGCTCTTTAGTTCTTCTAGCTCCTTGTGAAATGTTTCTGTTATTTTCTCCATTCTATTTCCATGATTTTGGATCATCTTTACTATCATTACTCTGCCTTCTTTTTCAGGTAGACTGCCTATTTCCTCTTCATTTGTTTGGTCTGGTGGGTTTTTACCTTGCTCCTTCATCTGCTGCATATTTCTCTGTCTTCTCATTTCATTTAACTTGCTGTGTTTAGGGTCTCCTTTTCACAGGCTGCAGGTTCATAGTTCCTGTTTTTCTTGGTGTCTGCCCTCAGTGGGTGAGGTTGGTTTAGTGGCTTGTGTAGGCTTCCTGGTGGAGGGAACTAGTGCCTGTGTTCTGGTGGGTGGGGCTGGATCTTGTCTTTCTGGTGGGCAGAGCTATGTCCGATGGTGTGTTTGGGGGTGTCTGTGAACTTAGTGTGATTTTAGGCAGCCTCTCTGCTAATGGGTGGGGCTGTGTTCCTGTCTTGCTAGTTGTTTGGCATGGGGCTTCCAGCCCTAGAGCTTTCTGGCCATTGGGTGGAGCTGGGTCTTAGTGTTGAGACAGAGATCTCTTGGAGAGCTCTCATCAACTGATATTATGTGTGGTCGTGGGTCCAGTGTCCTGAACTTGGCTCTCCCACCTCAGAGGCTCAGGCCTGACACCAGGCTGGAGCACCAAGACCCTGTCAGCCACACAGCTGTCTGAGGAATCTTGCCTCCCATTCAGAGATGTTCTCCTTGGATGTCTTTAATATTATTTTGGTCTAGTGGGCCTTTGGCATCCCAGTACCCAAGATATATTAGGCACTATTCTAGAGGCTTGGGGATACAGTGATGAGCAAGACAGGGAAATACCTATATTCTGTTTCCTTAGACGACTAGCATCAAATGGAGGCTCTGCAGCTAGCAAGAGGGCCCAGACCACACTTGCAGGGCTGCACTCCAATAAACACACTTTTAATGTTTTGTTTTACGGCTTACAGGGAACAATGAATTAGGAACTATAGAGGCAAAGCTAGTGTTATTTTACCTAGTTTGGTGTCTCTTTCACTGAGTTACAAGGTTCTGACTCTTCTACTCCTTGATTTTGTTCCCAGTCCACAAGTCTCAGGCAAAAGTAATAAATGGGTTCCGGTTCTGACATGACCACTTCTCAGCTGTGCACAAATGAGTGCCACTCTCTGAGAGCCTCAGTTACCACATTGCAGGACCCGCCCAGGGCCTCAGTTTCCTCTCCTCTATCATGAGTCGATATCCCTGGCTCCTTCCACAGGGTGTTTCTGGTGCCACAGATCTCGCCCACGGTGCTGGGAGAAAAGAGAAATGCTCGCGCAGCCACTAGAGGCTGGTGGTGAGGTCCAAATGACCTGTATCATTTTGTTCTGCTCAGATACACTCAATGCTCATCTATTTGGAACTAACACTGTTCTGCACTTACTTGCTGGGTGACTTTGGACAAATGGCTTCACTTCCCTCTGAAACATAGTTTCTTCATTTACGCAGTTGAGTTTTTTAAAAAAATCTACAATGTTATTGTGAATATTAAAGCAATGTGTATAAGGAACCTGACACTTAGAACAGCTCTTAGCATACGTTAGATGCTCAACAAATTGGGGCCACCACTGCCCCCTTGGCTACTACAGTTTCTACTAAACTATAGCTGTACTAGTTATACTAGAACTTCTTGATTTCTTTAAACTGTTGTGCATGTGTTTATCTCAATAAAAATACTTTAAAATTTGTATAAAATCTTAGAGTTTTATAGGACTTTTCTCAAATATCTCTCTTGATCTTCACCAAAAAACCCTGTGGAACAAGAGAGGCGTGATTATCTCCGTTTTATAGATGCAGAAACTAACTTCCAGAGATGATAAGTAGCATGATCAGAACCTGTATTTCTGTAATTTAACTGAGCACTATTTCCATCATCACTTCCACCCATCCATTCCATCACTTCCTGAGGACACGAATCACCAAGGAAGCCAGGCAAAGCCAATGTTAGAAGGCAACCCCTCTCTTACTGTTCTCTGAGTTTTCCATCTTACCTGTTTTGCTTTCCTACCCATCAAGTAAATGCCATTGGAGTTCTAGGAACAACATTGGAGTTCTAGGAACAACAATTGTTCTCAAGGTGACCAATTTAAATGAAATGCATGGAGGTACAAAAGCCATTATGAGAAGCATCCCCCTTTATTCTTGGAGGTTAAACTGGGACAGATGTTACCATGAAATCCAGATGCCTTTTGTCAACTAGCTCTTCCCCAAAGCTGATGATGATATGTCCCCATGTTCCATGATATTCAGATTTTTTTAGGGTAAACGTCATCAACGTGTTTTTGAATCAGGTAGCCTGTACTGATACCGAGCAGGGCCCTGTGGGGCTCCGGGGCACAAAGCCTTTCTGTGTCCCCCATTTCTTTGATTACAGGAAATAGCCTTCATTCAACCTCCATGACCTTCCATGAGTTCCAATGGATAGGCTCAAACCAGTTGTTAATTAGGGAAGGGAGGGAACAGGAGACAAGGGAGAAACAAAGTCAAGAGAAACAATAGTTCAGCCGTGAGGCAACGTCCTGGTTCCCCATCAATGGACACACACAACAATATCTTTGAGCTGTCTTGCAGATGCTAAAACCCCCTCCAGGTGACAGAAGTTAACAGTTAACAATGGTATGCTTCCCACAAGCATGTAGACCCCAGACCAGTTGGAAGCAGAAGGTTGATGATGCCAACTCCCACTTACCTCACCACCAACCAATCAGAAAAATGTCCATGAGCTGATCATGCCCTCTTTGAACCATTACTATAAAACTTCTCACTAGCCTCCCAAAGGGGGGGCACAGTCTTTAGAGGCACTAGCTCACTGTGTTCCCTCTTTGCCTGGCAAAGAAATAAAGCCACTTTTTCTCTTTCCTCATTTATATTTGGCACTGGTGTACAGAAGCCAAGATTTCAGCAACAATACCCACACCATGAATGGCTCAGAAGTATATCTGTAATACTGAAGTCCAGATTTCAATTTTTTTGAAGTCACTGCCTTGATTGGCAATCAGAAGTAGGCAAGAACAAGAAGACAAGGCTCTTGACTGTATCTTTGAGACTCACAGCTCTCGCCCTAGTTGCAGAAATAAACTGAACTCTGCAACGCACAGAAGCCCAGCTCTGTTTCTAAGGTCACCCCAGCCCCTCGGCCTCTCACGCTTCCAGAGGGTGAGGTTTCCCTCCAGAGAACTGTGAATCAGGTATTTAAAGTAACATCTCACAGACAGTGCAAACCATAAATCTGCTAACTGTTTTCTTCTGGGTTTATGTGTAGCACGACAGACAAGGAATTCAGACCGACGTAATAAAAGTAACCAATATATCCCTGCTAATGGTGGACTCGCTGCCACTGGAATTACTGTCCTAAATAAATGCTATTATGGAATCTGCTAGGCTTCATTTGATGCTGGCTGACTTCCTGACTTTACAGAACAGTGATAGAAGTCAAAAGCCAAAAGGGAGAATTAAGCCAAAAAAGAAGGAAGATGCATGTCATGTAGACATAAAACAGATCGGCTAAACCTACCTTCACTTAAACATTAGATACAAAGGCGGAAAATAGAACTCTCAAACCTTATAGAATAAACTCAACCAATTTCAAACACTCATGGAGAGACGGCCAGTTCAGTGTATACGTTCATATTATTTAATTCTTTCCTTGAACTTTAAATCTGCAAACAAATAACTACACATATTCCTTTTGATCTTGATGAATATAATCTGATTTGAGTTTAGGCTGCAGGCTGTGACATTAAAATGCAGAGTTGCAGCCCCTTCTCCCTCTCAGTAGCCTGGGCTTAGCTAGAAGCAAGAGCTTTAAATCAGACCCTTTTGGTTCTCCCAATAGCACTGTAGCAAATGAAGTAAACCACAATAAAAATCAAAATGGTAATTATGAAATTCACAGAAAAGAATGTCACACCTCATATGCGATCTTCACAACCTCATTGTACTTGCTGTTTATGGCTGTAAAGGCTCACATTCTAATGGTCAGAAGCCATAGCAGCAGAAAGAGTTCTAGGGCTGCTTCCATTTATGAGGTCAGGGTTTTTATCTCCAGCTTCTATAATTGGTCAAAATATACTTATTTAGCTCAGAAGGCACTGTTTTAGTCTAGAGAAACAATATTTTAAACACAGAAAGAGCAAAAGTAATTCTGACTGCCGACTGCCTTATGATTTGGTGAAATGTACGGGAAAGTCTTGTGTGTGCAAATCCATATTGAATAAAGATACTGATGTCTTCAGAAGTAATATAAAATGAGAAAATACAGGGCTTCCCTGGTGGCGCAGTGGTTTAGTGGGACTGTTTCATAGGTATGGAGCAGAGGGATTGAGAGCATGTTTTTGATGTTCCCTGTGTTCTCCCATCTTCCTTCTGGTATCCACATCCCTGTCCCTCTCTCCGCCCCACCCCTTGAAACACTGGAATTCTTCCGAGCTTGGTCTGTTATGCTTTGTATTGTTCGGGGTTTCCCAAATATACCTTATCATAAGAAGCAACTAGGGAATTGCTGGGGAAGATGGCGGAAGGGTAAGACGCGGAGATCACCTTCCTCCTCACAGATACACCAGAAATACATCTACACGTGGAACAACTCCTACAGAACACCTACTGAACGCTGGCAGAAGACCTCAGACCTCCCAAAAGGCAAGAAACTCCCCACGTACCTGGGTAGGGCAAAAGAAACAAGAATAAACTGAGACAAAAAGATAGGGACGGTACCTGCACCAGTGGGAGGGAGCTGTGAGGGAGGAAACGCTTCCACACACTAGGAAGCCCCTTCGCGGGCGGAGACTGTGGGTGGCGGAGAGGGAAAGCTTCGGCGCCGCGGAGGAGAGCACAGCAACAGGGGTGCGGAGGGCAAAGCGAAGAGATTCCCGCACAGAGGATCAGGGCCGACCGGCACTCACCAGGCCGAGAGGCTTGTCTCCTCACTCACCGGGGCGGGCGGGGCTGCGAGCTGAGGCTCGGGCTTCAGTCGGAGCGCAGGGAGAGGACTGGGGTTGGCGGCGTGAACACAGCCTGAAGGGGTTAGTGCACCACGGCTGGCCAGGAGGGAGTCCGGGTAGAAGTCTGGAGCTGCCGAAGAGGCAAGAGACTTTTTCTTCCCTCTTTGTTTCCTGGTGCGCGAGGAGAGGGGATTAACAGCGCCGCTTAAAGGAGCTCCAGAGACGGGCGCGAGCCGCGGCTAAAAGCGCGGACCCCAGAGACGGGCAGGAGACGCTAAGGCTGCTGCTGCCGCCACCAAGAAGCCTGTGTGCGAGCACAGGTCACTATCCACACCCCACTTTTGGGGAGCCTGTGCAGCTGCCAGACAACTCCCCCGGAAGAACGCACGGCGCGCCTCAGACTGGTGCAACGTCACGCCGGCCTCTGCCGCCGAAGGCCCGCCCCGCACTCCGTGCCCCGCCCTCCCCGCCCCGGCCTGAGTGAGCCAGAGCCCCGGAATCAGCGGCTCCTTTAACCCTGTCCTGTCTGAGCGAAGAACAGACGCCCTCCGGCGACCTACACGCAGAGGCGGGGCCAAATCCAAAGCTGAGCCCCCGGGAGCTGTGAGAAAAAAGAAGAGAAAGGGAAATCTCTCCCAGCAGCCTCAGGAGCAGCGGATTAAAGCTCCACAATCAACTTGATGTACCCTGCATCTGTGGAATACATGAATAGACAACCAATCATCCCAAATTAAGGAGGTGGAATTGGAGAGCAAGAGTTAAGATTTTTTCCCCATTTCCTCTTTTTGTGAGTGTGTATGTGTATGCTTCTGTGTGAGATTTTGTCTGTATAGCTTTGCTTCCACCATTTGTCCTAGGGTTCTATCCGTCCATTTTGTGTTTTTTTTAAATTTTTTTTCTCTTAAAAATCACATTTTTATTTTAATAACTTTATTATATTTTATCTTATTTTATTTCACTTTATCTTCTTTCTTTCTTTTTTTCCTTCCCTCCTTCCTTCCTTCCTCCCTCCGTCCCTCCCTTCTTTCTTTCTTTCTATCTATCTTTCTTTCTTTCTTTCTTTCTTTATACTTCTACTAATTCTTTCTTTCTACTTTATCTCCCTAATTCTGAGCCGAGTGGATGAGAGGCTCTTGGTGCTGCAGCCAGGAGTCAGTGCTGTGCCTCTGAGGTGGGAGAGCCAACCTCAGGACACTGGTCCACAAGAGACCTCCCAGCTCCACATAATATCAAACGGCGAAAATCTCCCAGAGATCTCCATCTCAACACCAGCACCCAGCTTCATTCAACGACCAGCAAGCTACAGTGCTGGACATCCTATGCCAAACAACTAGCAAGACAGGAACACAACCCCACCCATTAGCAGAAAGGCTGCCTAAAATCATAAAAAGTCCACAGACACCCCAAAACACACCACCAGACGTGGACCTGCCCACCAGAAAGACAAGATCCAGCCTCATCCACCAGAACACAGGCACTAGTCCCCTCCACCAGGAAGCCTACACAACCCACTGAACCAACCTTAGCCACTGGGGACAGACACCAAAAACAATGGGAACTACGAACCTGTGGCCTGCAAAAAGGAGACCCCAAACACAGTAAGATATGCAAAATGAGAAGACAGAAAAACACACAGCAGATGAAGGAGCAAGATAAAAACCCACCAAACCTAACAAATGAAGAGGAAATAGGCAGTCTACCTGAAAAATAATTCAGAATAATGATAGTAAAGATGATCCAGAATCTTGGAAATAGAATAGACAAAATGCAAGAAACATTTAACAAGGACATAGAAGAACTAAAGATGAAACAAACAATGATGAACAACACAATAAATGACATTAAAAATACTCTAGATGGGATCAATAGCAGAATAACTAAGGCAGAAGAACGGATAAGTGACCTGGAAGATAAAATAGTGGAAATAACTACTGCAGAGCAGAATAAAGAAAAAAGAATGAAAAGAACTGAGGACAGTCTCAGAGACCTCTGGGACAACATCAAACGCACCAACATTCGAATTATAGGGGTCAAGAAGAAGAAGAGAAAAAGAAAGGGACTGAGAAAATATTTGAAGAGATTATAGTTGAAAACTTCCCTAATATGGGAAAGGAAATAGTTAATCAAGTCCAGGAAG
Source organism: Aethalodelphis obliquidens (assembly GCF_003676395.1). Taxonomy (NCBI): domain Eukaryota; kingdom Metazoa; phylum Chordata; class Mammalia; order Artiodactyla; family Delphinidae; genus Aethalodelphis; species Aethalodelphis obliquidens. The sequence continues at coordinate 8,555,889 of NW_020838005.1, forward strand.
CACAGAGAGTCCCATACAGGATAAATCCAAGGAGAAATATGCCAAGACACATATTAATCAAACTGTCAAAAATTAAATACAAAGAAAACATATTAAAAGCAGCAAGGGAAAAACAACAAATAACACACAAGGGAATCCCCGTAAGGTTAACAGCTGATCTTTCAGTAGAAACTCTGCAAGCCAGAAGGGACTGGCAGGACATATTTAAAGTGATGAAATGGAAAAACCTGCAACCAAGATTACTCTACCCAGCAAGGATCTCATTCAGATTTGATGGACAAATTAAAACCTTTACAGACAAGCAAAAGCTGAGAGAGTTCAGCACCACCAAACCACCTTTACAACAACTGCTAAAGGAACTTCTCTAGGCAAGAAACACAAGAGAAGGAAAAGACCTACAATAACGAACCCAAAACAATTAAGAAAATGGGAATAGGAACATACATATTGATAATTACCTTAAATGTAAATGGACTAAATGCTCCTACCAAAAGACCCAGATTGGCTGAATGGATACAAAAACAAGATCCATATATTTGCTATCTACAAGAGACCCACTTCAGACCTAGAGACACATACAGACTGAAAGTGAGGGGATGGAAAAAGATATTTCATGCAAATGAAAACCAAAAGAAAGCTGGAGTAGCAGTACTCATATCAGACAAAATGGACTTTAAAATAAAGACTATTAGAAGAGACAAAGAAGGACACTACATAATGATCAAGGGATCGATCCAAGAAGAAGATATAACAATTGTAAATATTTATGCACCCAAAATAGGAGCACCTCAATACATAAGGCAAATGCTAACATCCATAAAAGGGGAAATCTACAGTAACACATTCATAGTAGGGGACTTGAACACCCCACTTTCACCAATGGACAGATCATCCAAAATGAAAATAAATAAGGAAACACAAGCTCTAAATGATACATTAAACAAGATGGACTTAATTGATATTTATAGGACATTCCATCGAAAAACAGCAGAATACACATTCTTCTCAAGTGCTCATGGAACATTCTCCAGGACAGATCATATCTTGGGTCACAAATCAAGCCTTGGTAAATTTAAGAAAATTGAAATTGTATCAAGTATCTTTTCTGACCACAACGCTATGAGACTAGATGTCAATTACAGAAAAAGATCTGTAAAAAATACAAACACATGGAGGCTAAACAATACACTACTTAATAACGAAGGGATCACTGAAAAAATCAAAGAGGAAATAAAAAAAATACCTAGAAACCAATGACAATGGAGACACGACGATGCAAAATCTATAGGATGCAGCAAAAGCAGTTCTAAGAGGGAACTTTATAGCAATACAATATTACCTTAAGAAACAGGAAACATCTCGAATAAACAACATAACCTTACACCTAAAGCAATTAGAGAAAGAAGAATAAAAAAACCCCAAAGTTAGCAGAAGGAAAGAATTCATAAAAATCAGATCACAAATTAATGAAAAAGAAATGAAGGAAACAATAGCAAAGATCAATAAAACTAAAAGCTGGTTCTTTGAGAAGATAAACAAAATTGATAAACCATTAGCCAGACTCATCAAGAAAAAATGGGAGAAGACTCATATCAATAGAATTAGAAATGAAAAAGGAGAAATAAGAACTGACACTGTAGAAATACACAAGATCATGAGAGATTACTACAAGCAATTCTAAGCCAATAAAATGGACAACCTGGAAGAAATGGACAAATTCTTAGAAATGTACAACCTGCCAAGACTGAATCAGGAAGAAATAGAAAATATGAACAGACCAATCACAAGCACTGAAATTGAAACTGTGATTAAAATTCTTCCAACAAACAAAAGCCCAGGCCCAGATGGCTTCACAGGCGAATTCTATCAAACATTTAGAGAAGAGCTAACACCTATCCTTCTCAAGCTCTTCCAGAGTACAGCAGAGGGAGGAACACTCCCAAACTCATTCTACGAGGCCACCATCACCCTGATACCAAAACCAGACAAGGACGTCACAAAGAAAGAAAACTACAGACCAATATCACTGATGAACATAGATGCAAAAATCCTCAACAAAATACTAGCAAACAGAATCCAACAGCACATTAAAGGGATCATACATCATGATCAAGTGGGGTTTATTCCAGGAATGCAAGGTTTCTTCAATATACGCAAATCAATCAATGTGATACACCATATTAACAACTTGAAGGAGAAAAACCATATGATCATCTCAATAGATGCAGAGAAAGCTTTCAACAAAATTCAGCACCCATTTATGATAAAAACCCTGCAGAAAGTAGGCATAGAGGGAACTTTCCTCAACATAATAAAGGCCACATATGACAAACCCACAGCCAACATCATCCTCAATGGTGAAAAATTGAAAGTATTTCCACTAAGATCAGGAACAAGACAAGGTTGCCCACTCTCACCACTCTTATTCAACATAGTTTTGGAAGTTTTAGCCACAGCAATCAGAGAAGAAAAGGAAATAAAAGGAATCCAAATCGGAAAAGAAGAAGTAAAGCTGTCACTGTTTGCAGATGACATGATACTATACATAGAGAATCCTAAAGATGCTACCAGAAAACTACTAGAGATAATAAATGAATTTGGTAAAGTAGCAGGATACAAAATTAATGCACAGAAATCTCTGGCATTCCTATACACTAATGATGAAAAATCTGAAAGTGAAATCAGGGAAACACTCCCCTTTACCACTGCAACAAAAAGAATAAAATATCTAGGAATAAACCTACCTAAGGAGACAAAAGACCTGTATGCAGTAAGTTATAAGACACTGATGAAAGAAATTAAAGATGATACAATAGATGGAGAGATATACCATGTTCTTGGATTGGAAGAATTAACATTGTGAAAATGACTCTACTACCCAAAGCAATCTACAGATTCAATGCAATCCCTATCAAACTACCACCGGCATTTTTCACAGAACTAGAACAAAAACTTTCACAATTTGTATGGAAACACAAAAGGCCCCGAATAGCCAAAGCAATCTTGAGAACGAAAAACAGAGCTGGAGGAATCAGGCTCCCTGACTTCAGACTATACTACAAAGCTACAGTAATCAAGACAGTATGGTACTGGCACAAAAACAGAAATATAGATCAATGGAACAGGATAGAAAGCCCAGAGATAAACCCATGCACATATGGTCACCTTATCTTTGATAAAGGAGGCAGGAATGTACAGTGGAGAAAGGACAGCCTCTTCAATAAGTAGTGCTGGGAAAACTGGACAGGTACATGTAAAAGTATGAGATTAGATCACTCCCTACCACCCTACACAAAAATAAGCTCAAAATGGATTAAAGACCTAAATGTAAGGCCAGAAACTATCAAACTCTTAGAGGAAAACATAGGCAGAACACTCTATGACATAAATCACAGCAAGATCCTTTTTGACCCACCTCCTAGAGAAATGGAAATAAAAACAAAAATAAACAAATGGGACCTAATGAAACTTAAAAGCTTTTGCACAGCAAAGGAAACCATAAACAAGACCAAAAGACAACCCTCAGAATGGGAGAAAATATTTGCAAATGAAGCAACTGACAAGGGATTAATTTCCAAAATTTACAAGCAGCACATGCAGCTCAATAACAAAAAAACAAACAACCCAATCCAAAAATGGGCAGAAGATCTAAATAGACATTTCTGCAAAGAAGATATACAGACTGCCAACAAACACCTGAAAGAATGCTCAACATCATTAATCATTAGAGAAATATAAATCAAAACTACAATGAGATATCATCTCACACCAGTCAGAATGGCCATCATCAAAAAATCTAGAAACAATAAATACTGGAGAGGGTGTGGAGAAAAGGGAACCCTCCTGCACTGTTGGTGGGAATGTAAATTGATACAGCCACTGTGGAGAACAGTATGGAGGTTCCTTAAAAAACTACAAATAGAAATACAATATGAGCCAGCAATCCGAATCCTGGGCATATATCCTGAGAAAACCATAATTCAAAAAGAGTCATGTACCAAAATGTTCACTGCAGCTCTATTTACAATAGCCCTGAGATGGAAACAATCTAAGTGTCCATCATTGGATGAATGGATAAAGAAGATGTGGCACATATATACAATGGAATATTACTCAGGCATAAAAAGAAACGAAATTGAGCTATTCGTAATGAGGTGGATAGACCTAGAGTGTGTCATACAGAGTGAAGTAAGTCAGAAAGAGAAAGACAAATACCGTATGCTAACACATATATATGGAACTTAAGGGAAAAAATGTCATGAATAACTTAGGGGTAAGACAGGAATAAAGACACAGACCTACTAGATAATGGACTTGAGGATATGGGGAGGGGGAAGGGTAAGCTGTGACAAAGCGAGAGAGAGGCATGGACATATATACACTACCAAATGTAAGGTAGATAGCTAGTGGGAAGTAGCGGCATAGCACAGGGAGATCAGCTCGTTGCTTTGTGACTGCCTGGAGGGCTGGGATAGGGAGGGTGGGAGGGAGGGAGATGCAAGAGGGAAGAGATATGGGGACATATGTATATGTATAAGTGATTCACTTTGTTATAAAGCAGAAACGAACACACCATTGTAAAGCAATTATACTCCAATAAAGATTAAAAAAAAAAAAGAAGAAGCAACTAGAGTGTTTATAAAAAACACAGAAGTCTACTTAACCAACCCTGGAAATTCTTACTCAACAGTTTGGGTTAAAGCCTAGGTATATGTTTTCTAAATAATTTTCCAGGGATCTCTGTTTCAGCATAATAGAAAATAATCCCTGCTTTTGTTGAGTTGACATTCAATGAAGGATCTGTTATCCCCTAGAGCACTTGATGACTGGTGACAAGAAAATGGGGGATCTTAAAAAAAAACTTAAATGAAATGAAAACTTACTTTATAATATTTATGTGTTCATTTCATTAATGTCCATTACTGATTATGTTGGGATCTGTGCTATACTGACTCTTTTAAATCTTATATATTCATAAAAATTTTAAACAGTTTGTGGAGCATGTGAGGTTTTCCACTTTGTCTCCAACTCCATAGATGCTGGATCCCGACATCAAAAGACACCCTTCAAACGAGCAGGAACGAGCCCCAGCTGAGGGCCCCCAGCTCTGCGTCCTTTGCTTGTACACCTCTGAAAAGCCGGGGTGAGCAGAAGCAAAGAGAGTCATATTTACCCAGAGAACTGTTTGCTGGCAGGCAGGGGCAAAAGCTGGTAGTGGAACACATGAAGACAGTTTTACAAAGGTCCTTACCTGAAGCATTGGACTTGTCAAGAAAAATATGATGCTTTCATGAACAAGAAAGAACACAAAATTTTTAAATATTTCAATTGATGCGCTAATGAAATTAAAACAGAACTCTCTAAGAACTTAACCATTTCTTCATATTTTATTAAAATACTATCAGAAACTTTTTATAGAAGTTCTAGAAAAAGGAGAAAACCTTTTGGCTTGGACATATGTGTCCAAACACCACAGTACGCTCAGGGAGAATCCAGCTCTGCCACAGTGTTCATCATATGATGCTCATGGTCAACCAGCACCTGGTGGGAGGAAAAACCAAGACATGCCATTTTTCATCAGAGACCGGTAAGTACGGTCCACTTTAATGTGAGTTCCTCCTCACACTCCGAAAACATTTTCCAGCTTTTCGAGGCCTTGAAAACACTAGATCTTGTATAAAAACGTCAGCTACAAGTTTCTAAGCAAATGTTTCCTTTACAATATGGCACACATCATAATTCCTTTGCCTGGTTCTCCCTGAAGAGGTGTATAACCCTCTAACTCACTGCCAAACACTCTTCTCTTAAAAGTGCAGGAAAAAGAAAGGAAACACAGTCACAGCAAAACAAGGCGTCTAGAGAAAAGGTTTTGCCCTGAATTTATCATTTGTTTATATTTCTTCTCGTCTTTTTCAAATTTCTCTAGGTGCATCCTTTTGGCAAAGAATTAGGAGTCATTTAGTAAAATCACTATAAAAGTATTTTCTTCAAATAAACTAATTCAATTTGGTCCGTAACAGATAAACACTGGTTAAATTTTACTGTGTTTCACCTCCTTTTGTAATTAGTGCATGTAAGTCTTAAGTTCCAACACTTGCCCTGTTTGGTTCTTTTCTTTGTTTGTTTGCGGTTCGCGGGCCTCTCACTGTTGTGGCCTCTCCCGTTGCGGAGCACAGGCTCCGGACGCGCAGGCTCAGCGGCCATGGCTCACGGGCTCAGCCGCTCCACGGCACGTGGGATCTTCCCATACCGGGGCACGAACCCGTGTACCCCACATCGGCAGGCGGACTCTCAACCACTGCGCCACTAGGGAAGCCCGCCCTGTTTGGTTGTAATGGAGAAATCCTCCTTGAACAAGGAGAGATGCTTAAAATAGAATTCATTCTTTTATAGACCCACACATGTCTGCTTCTTTCCTTCTGCCCATGAAATGAGCTTTTCTCACACTGAGGTACTACTTGCCCATTTTCAGAACAGAGCTTATTTTTCTAAAAAAGTTAACAAATATTTGAAGAGCAACTTGATGGTAAAAACGTTGAAATCCTTCACCAAGCAGCATGAACAACATCTCTGCATTAAATAATCATGTAAGGACTATGCTTAGGTGACTCAGAGAGCCACAGGGAGCCTGTTCCATCTTTATTCCACCCTGTTGTCCCCACGTTGATTGAGGGGGAAACATATCTTCACATAATGGCCCTGTGCCTACCATTCATGACAGCGCCAAACTTCAGATAAGTGTGGATAATTGTCTTGGCCCCATGAGGCTTCTCTAACTTAGCAGATCCTACGCAAAAGGATACTCCTTCAGAAGCTGTTATATTTGCAGTTTTTCACAGTTCACCTCAGCTGTGACACTTGGAAATTAGAAAATGTTGAATAAATCTTTTTACCATTCCACTAGCCAAAAGCGAAAGACTCCCAAATAATGCAACCAATGCCTGTGGGTTGCTAAAACACATATAGACCAAAAAAAAAAAAAAAAAAAGATACCCCATAATTTATTAACAATAATATTATTTCTCTGACGTTATTATGCAAGATCTAGTGTTTTCAAGGCCTTGAAAAGCTGGAAAATGTTTTTTTTTCTCTCTCTAAAGGGTGCTTTCTGATACCTGCCTCCATGATTTGTCTTGTGTCCTCCAGATCTGCCTTTCACTAACCAGAAGCCTAGAAACAAACTTGTTAGAAGGAAGCAAGAATTGTACCCTTACTTTCATGAATATTAAAAAAAACAAACAAATAAACAAAAACTTGGTGCTCATTTCTTTTCACCTGGAAGGAAGAATGGGGGAATGTTTACCAGAGCACAACTCGGAGATATAGCTGAATTCCCAAGCAGAGCTAAAGTTAAAGGAAATTTTTAAATGTAAGATTCTCTTTGAATTCAACTCTACTGGGACATAGTTAACATTAAATGCAGCCATTTTATGGTTGCTTTTTTTAAACTTTTTTTTTTTACATCTTTATTGGAGTGTAATTTCTTTATGGTGTTATGCTAGTTTCTGCTGTATAACAAAGTGAATCAGCTATATGAGGGCAAGTTCCAGACATCAATTTGTCCTGTGCCTGAGAACAAATGTACTACTTTCTCTCCCATCTCTATAATACTCTATTTTTTAACGACAAAGAAGGATGACAGGAAATAAGCACATGGAGACATCACCAGCCCAACTTAATTTTTCACAACCTAACTATTTTCGAACATTTGAAACAAAACCCATGAATGATAACAAGGTAAAATTTGAAATATCAGTGAGGTGAAGAAAAGGAGCTGTTTCATCTCTTAGAAAAGAAAGCATAACATTTAACGCTGTAGAGATTAAGTAAACTGTAATTCATGAAACACACGTTTATTTAATATAGCCTCTTTGAGTCCCTCTTTAAATGAGGGAAAGAAGGGATAAGGATGAGAAAAGGAAAACACATGAGATTTTATGATTGGTAGTGTGGCTACCTCAAAATAATTAAGATATAGGCCCTTAAATGATAAGGCAAAAAAGTTAAAGCCAGAAAAACACAGAAATCAAAACAGTAAATGTGAGACAACCCCAGTGTAGCTTTCAAAATGCTTTAAGATAACCTAGGCAAACACATCAACTATAAACTGGGGTTTTCTTTAGGTGATCACATTACAGTTGATACTTTTTTCAATTTTTAGCTTTTCCCCCCAGTTTTTTACAATGAATAGCTTTTATAGTCAGAAAATAACAATAAGCCCTATTTTCTAACAGGCATTTTCCCTGCAATCAAGAAATTCCATGTGTTGATGAAGATGTGGTACATATATATAACGGAATATTACTCAGCCATAAAAAGGAACGAAACTGAGTCATTTGTAGAGATGTGGATGGACCTAGAGACTGCCATACAGAGTGAAGTAAGTCAGAAAGAGAAAAACAAATGATGTGTATTAACGCATATATGTGGAATCTAGAAAAATGGTATAGATGATCTTATTTGCCAAGCAGAAATAGAAACACAGACATAGAGAACAAATGTATGGATACCAAGGGGGAAGGGGAGAGTGGGATGAATTAGGAGACTGGGAATGACATATATACACTACTATGTATAAAATAGGTAAATAATGAGAACCTACTGTGTAGCACAAAGAACTCTACTCAATGCTCTGTGGTGACCTAAATGGGAAGGAAATCCAAAAAACAGGGGGTATATATATACGTAAAACTGATTCACTTTGCTGTGCAGCAGAAACTAACAACATTGTAAAGCAAACATACTCCAGTAAAAATTAATTTAAAAATTCCTTGTGTTAAATACCATAACATATACTAGCCTAATTATATTATTACAATATTACAGGTGCTCCAGAAATGGTATTAAAATCTTGGGGGACCCTGGAAGTGAGAACCATTCACACTGCCTGGAGTAACAAGGAAATATGAGGGGGAATTGAGAACCGGTTCTGAAGAATGAGAAGCGTGCTTACTTTTTATTTGCAGAAATGGAACAATGAGAACACCTCTGGTGAGAGAGTAAATGTAAGGAGTGTGATTAAATGGGCGTGATGGGAGAGGGGATCCGAATGGTCAAACATTTTGTAGGCCACCACCAATGGTCATCATAATAGCTGACATTTTCTGAGCCCAAACTCTGTGCCAGGTGCCGTTCTAAGAGTATAACTTCTCATCTTACTTAATGCCTGTCATAACCCTATGGAACAAGTGCTATCATCCACATTTTATCGATGAGGAAACTGAGGCACAGATTGGGTAATTTGCCCAAAATAACATTAACAAAGTCTATAAAATGCTATCGATTTAGTAGGAATATTCTAAGGATCAAATGTACCAGATGAATATTCATTGAGCAAGTAGAAAAATTTGTCCACTCATTACTATAAATTTCCTGTTGTTGTCTCAACATTCATACCATTTTCAAACTCAAAAGCCCAAAGCCATTGTTGATTATTCTTCCTCTCTCGCGGTCCTTGAGTGGTTATTTCATTGGAGGTTTTTCACATTCATCCTTTGTCTTCTTTTCTTCCTATTCCCACTCAAGGGTGAATGTCATGGCCAGGATTCAAGCCCTGGGCTGTGCACGCACCTGGACACTGTGCTGCTGCCTCCCTGGAGAAGTTTATGCTTGATCCTGGAAGCAAAGCCTTTCCAAGTGGGCTTTGTGAGAACTCATTCCCACAGCCGTGTGAAGGACAGCTCAGCATCAAGTAAGACTGTACTAAAAGTTCCAGGTGGAATCACGGGGACCCAAACCCAGGCAGTGGCCATGGGATGCACAGGACATGGGATCTGAGATCTAAGATAGACCCAGGAAATACTAAGGAGAGGGGATCGCAGCATTGCGTGGATCCTTTGACGTGAGAAGGGAAAGTGGAGATGGATGGGGATGACATTCACTATGGAAAAAATGAGAAAGAAATTACTTTTATTTTAGGAAAACATTTTCTCAAACCAAATGAGCTGACGGGCAAAACTTCAGAGTGATTACAGATGCTATTATGTTGACCTCATTGACACCAAGAAAATATCCAGAAAAGACATTCTTTTTTCACTATCATCAATCAAAAGTAACCACTCTATGCAAAAGTACATCCTAAAATGTGCTGATTTTAAAGGAAGGAAGACATGCTGTCTGACCTCAAAGAGCTTAGATGTCTGGTCGAGGGAAAGGAAAAGAACAGAGAAAGGAAAAAAAAAAATGATGTAAAGGAAGAATACAAGGATCACAAGGGATTTTTACAAGAAATGAATGAATGTAGGTCCTCCCTCAGACCAGGGGAGATTTAGCGTGTATCTGTGGTTGCAACCAGAGAGGTATTCCAGGAGCTGCAGCTTATGCATCAGCTTTTAAAAGAGTGAAGGGAGGAAAAGACAAGGTTTCCCTGAGTGACAATAAGTTTGGCTATACTGGAGGTCTCAGGAAAGTGGTTGTAAGTAAGGCTTTAGAGGGGAAATCTTGGGAAGGAACTTGAAGGATGAATTTGGGATTTGAGATGCAGAAAATCAAAATTCATCAAGGAGGTTTTCTTCTTCTTCTTCTCTTGTAAAGTGCCTGTTCATTTATATATATTTATATATATATGTATGTATATATATATATATATATATATATATATATACACACACATACGTATATATATACAGGCTGTGCTGGATCTTCATTGTGGCTTCTCTCTAGTTGGGTTTAGTTTCCCCCAGGCATGTGGGATCTTAGTTCCCCTGCCAGGGATCCAGGGATCGAACCTGCATCCCCTGCATTGGGCCACCAGGGAAGTCCCCCAAGTTTCTGTTCTTTAGCCTGTTCATTTTCTCTTGGGTTGTGTGTTTTTTCATATTGTTTTGTAGGAGTTCTTTAAATATTCCTGAATACTCTACAGTTTTGTTGATTACGTGTTGCAAATGCTTTCTTCTATTCTGAAGGCTGTCTTTTCATTTTTTATATCGTGTCTTTGGATAAAACTTAATTTTAATCTTAATTAACATAAATTTCTAATGTTAAATTAGTCAGAGCTATCTATCTCTTTCTTTGTTGTCAGTGTTTCCTGTGTTTGTCTAAAAAACCCTTGGTAACCCTCCGTTTAATGAAGATGTTCTCCTGAATCACCTTCTAAACTATTTATTCTTTTGCCACACACATTTGGATTTTAATTCTATATGGAATTATGTATGAAAGGACTCTACTCCCTTCCCTTTTTGTGTTTTTTCTTAGATGGGTACCTAAGTGTCCCAACAAGGAGTTTTGAGGGGACTTCCCTGGCAGTCCAATAGGTAGGACTCTGCACTTCCATTGCAGGGGGCACGGGGTGGATCCCTGGTCGGGGAACTAAGATCGCGCATGCCGCAGGGTGCAGCCAAAAAAAAAAAAGGGAGTTTTGAGGAAAGCAAGAAATCCCACTGAGGCATTCCCTTGAGAAGATGGGCCATGGGTCCAGGGAAGGACTTTCTGGAGAAGGCAGAGTTGCAGAGAATAGTAATCCAGCACAGGGAATTGTGCCTATGCCTCACGGCATCATGGACAGGAAGAATGAGACAGAATCAAGAGACACTTCAAAGAAAGCATTAGTAAGTATCAAAAGTGGTTGTATTTGCGGCTTAGGAGGATGGAGGGGGCGCCAAAGAATCCAAGAGCTCCTTACAGCTTAGGAAACCGGAAATCTTCCGGTCCAGTCAACCAGTTTCACACTCTACCCCCAGCCCCCGACTCCAGTACCCTAATGGCTCATCAGCTTGGAGGTTTGCACTCTCCTCAGTTGGAACCTGCACTCATGCTGTAGGTTAATATTTGGAGATATATCCGCGATATAGTTATAAATTATTTTTACAATAAAATTATGTTCAGGTTTCACCCTCCAGAGTCTTTGACTAGTCTTCGGCTTCAGAACAGTAAAATGCTGTTCTGACCATTATCTCTAGCGATAGGAAAGCCAAGAGATGCATATGCTCTGTTGTTCTTACACTTAAGCAAAATACTATTTCCCTATGGAAGCAAAAATTCTTCAGAGATCTTAGAAGAGTGAGGTTGGGTTGCATTTCTGAATCCACAAAACTGCTATTTTAAGTCCATTGTCTGGCCTCTCTTGCTTGATTTCAAGGTTTTCTATAATATAGAACAACGTAACCTTTCCAGGCTTATCTCCTCCTCTTCCTCAGCTCAAAGCCTGGACTTCAGTCAAGGGTCAAGAGTCTAGTCTAGTCAAGGGGTGTCCTGAGTATCCACCCAATATGCCTTGTTCATTAATGTTCCCTTTTGCAAGAGACAAAGTCATGCATCCTGCATTATACCTAGTACAACACTGGACACATAGTAGGGATTCAGTTAGTATGGAGTTCAGCCAGCAAAGTAAGCCTACAAGGATTTGAAAATTTCATACTATTTGCCCAGAACTTGCTAGATATGGCTGAGGATGCATATGCTCGCTACATAGAATCTGTCCTCAAGGAGCGAGCCATTTTTCTTAAAGCAATAAACAGAAAAATTCAAAATACCACTAACTAGGTGCTAGATAGCACCCTATAATTTTTTTACAACCTTTGTGGTTCTGGGTCCCATAGGAGTACACATTGCATTGAATAGTGTTGTACAGACCAATTATGCCTTAGGTATTAAAAGAATGGGAAGATCAACATTGGGATAGAATTATGAGAACTTTGTAATCAAGGTTCTTCACATATTAAGCCACATATTAATATATACCCAGAGTGGTTCATCATGGTAGGTAGGAAGGACATCAGCTTTGAAGTCAGAAAATATGCATTAAAGAGCTTGTTCTACTAATTGCTAGTTGAGAGAACTTGTCACTAACCTGAACCTCAGTTTCCAAGCCTTTGAAATAGGTGCCTTAGAAGTTTCTCAAGCCTTTGAATAGGTTAAGAAGATAACCCTTCTTCTTCCCATCTTGTAGAGTTATTTAAGCATCAAATTAAGTAATCTGGTGGCGGGGGGTGGGGAGGATTCTATAAAGTATAATACTACACAGACATATGTTATTTTATTAACTATTATTTAACTTGTTTTGCAACTAGATAAGAGCACAAACATGTTAGAAAAAATATTCAAGAAGAGTCCGTTATCAACAATGCAATATTAGCCTGGAGGGCATGAACGTTGTTTTCAAAGAGATCACCCTGGATCAGAACTATTTAATAACATCTTTAATGGCAGATGAATTTGGGAGGAGCTCATTAAATTACCAGTGGCACCAAATTGAGTGGGAAGCTTAGCCACTTGGAGTAGATAATTACAACTTTCAATGACCTTGAAAAATAGGCAGAAATAATGAGAATAAAAATTTAATCAGGACAAGTAAAAGGGAGGAAACAAACTGCACAGAAGTGATGATAAAGACCTGGTTACAGGCAAAGACAACATAAACAGAAGATGGGATTATAGAGGATTGTATATGAGTCATCAATGCCATGTTAGTGTTTAAAAATGTGTTGATAATAAACTGGAATAAATAGGATTCTAGCTTGTGGGAGTTCCTAGACCATCTTCCCACCATCCTCAGGACTTTATCATTTTGAAAAGACTTATCAAACACCTCTTTGAGGCAAGGCATAGAAATGTAGAAAAATGTGTCTGATTTGAGGTCTTAAAAATGAGGAATGGACTCCCTGGATGGGATTCCAAAGAGAAGGAGCAAAATGATTCATTGTTCGCAAAATAAAGTCTCTGAGTGGAAGTTAAAAGGATTAGGTTTATTTAGAACTGGGAAGGGAAAACAGAGATGCGGGGGTGAGGTGTGATTGATAAGTATCCGAAATGACAAGAAAGAACGTGTACGGCTAAGAATAGGAGAAAATGCACTGAATCTGCCACAAGAAGGGCTTGTCTTGGACAAGACCAAGAAGCTGCCTGTCTGAGCATCATTGGAACAGCATCATTTTGCCAAAGACAGACCTTTTGTTAATAGTGTCGTGGACAATTGTGTCAGTAAATGCTATTCCATGTGGCTGGTAATGAGGTCTACGTTTGTTAAAGTTTCCTGTGGCACCTAATTTTTTCCCAATTCAATTTATGAATGTTTTGGTGCTTTCAATATCTTTATCTTTTCTGTTTTTCCACGTATTCTATTCTGTTATCCAAGCTAGAGGCCCGAGAGTCCTCCTTGATCTGTCTCCCACCTTTTACTCCAAACACTCAATTAAGCAGAAAACATGAAGCCTGGTTTCTCTTATCTCCTAAATTCCTCTTACATTTGTTTTGAGTTTTTTAATTGAGGTATAGTTAATTTACCATGTTGTGTTAGTTTCAAGTGTAAAGCAAATATATATATATTCATATACATATATAGGAATCTTTTTCAGATTCTTTTCCATTATAGGTTATTACAAGATATTAAATACCTGTGCTAGACAGTAGGTCCTTGTTGATTGTCTATTTTGTATATAGGAGTGTGTATCTGTTAATCCCAAACTCCTAATTTATCTCTCCCCTCCCCCACTATCCCCTTTGGTAACCATAAGTTTGTTTTCTATGTCTGTGAGTCTGTTTCTGTTTTTGTAAATAAATTCATTTGCATCAGTTTTTTAGATTCCACGTACAAATGATATCATATGGTATTTGTCTTTGTCTGATTTTCTTCACTTGATATAATGATCTCTAGATCCATCCATGTTGCTGCAAATGGCAACATTTCATTCTTTTTTACGGCTGAGTAGTATTCCGTTGCATATATTTATTTGATGGACATTTAGGTTGCTTCCACGTCTTGGCTATTGCAAATAGTGCTGTTATGAACTTTGAGGTGCATGTATCTTTTTGAATTAGAGTTTTCTCCAGATATATGCCCAGGAGTGGGATTGCTGGATTATATGGTAACTTATTTTTTAGTTTTTCAAGGACCCTTCATACTGTTCTCCATAGTGGCTGAACCAATTTACATTCCTACCAACAGTGGGTTCCTTTTTCTCCACACCCCCTCCAGCATTTATTATTTGTAGACTTCTTAATGATGGCCATTCTGACTGGTGTGTGAGTTGCCTCATAAGTTTTTGTCTTCTCTCAGCACCAAGAGTCTTAATTGAGGTTCTCATTCTTTATCACCTGAACAGTTGCAACAGTCTCCTCATTGGTATGTGTGTAGAGTTGGGATCCTCTCAAACTTTTCTTCCATCCAGACATCCCAGTGATACATCTGAAATGTCAATCTGAGCTACTACTCTGATTTATACTAAACAGTCTTCCCACTCTATTGCAGACTGTGTCATTCTGAAAAACACTTGTGAAACTCCTACAGGATGCATGGCGCAGTTGTAAAGAATTGTATCTGATTAGAAGCCTTTAACTCAGATATGGACTCCTTGGATGGATCCACGAGAAACAGCAAGATTCTTCAATTGTTCCCCAGCTCTAAAAAATTAAGTGCAAGCTCCTTACCAGTCAAGCTTCCCCTTGATCTGGCCCTTCTTACCACCCCATCTCAGTTCTTGCTTGTCTCTTCCTTAAAACATGCTTTGCTCATCCCCTGATTTTGTTCCTGTTGCCCTCTCAGTCTGGAGGGCTCTTCCCCCTTTCTTTGCTAGGCTAGCTCCTTGTAGCCTCTGCCCAGAATGCCGTCCCTCACCGGCTGAGTTAGGAACTGTCAGAGTTCTACTGATCTACTATTCTGTTATCTCTTAGTTACTTGTTTTCGGTGACCATCTCCCCAGGCTGAGTGAGTACCTTGAGAACAGCTGCGAAGACTCATTCTTTTGGTCTCCTAGCCTCTCTCACAGCTCCTGGTAAAAGTGAATCTAGGATGAACTTTTAAGAATTAAAAAAAGATGAATGAATGAATGAATGACATCATCTCTTTACTTCATAGCTCTTTTGTAAGGCATTATTATAATATCATTTAAATTCTAGCAGAACCACACTACCTTTCTGTAAGGGATCATGAAAACTTAATAGAAGCTCACATATGTCTGCTAGATTACATGAAGTGTCTTTTATTTTAGCCAGTCTAAAGAGGGCTAGAATAAATGGTTGAGAACACAACAGATATCATTCCTGAATGTGAAGACAAGACGAAGCAAAAGTCAGGATGAGTATAACAAGGTATTTTGTTCACCTTAGTTGAAGAGCTGCTGAGAGTTAGAACTTGAGACATGTTGGAAATTGTGCAAAATTGAAGTTGTAAAATTGGTTTATTTAATATGAATAAACATAGGAGAAGCCATTCTTTTTTATTGCTACAAAGGGCAAGGTCTTATGCTCTAGTCCTTTCGGGCTGCTATAACAGAATACCATAGACTGGGTCAGTTATAAACAACAGAAATTTATTTCTCACAATTCTGGAGGTTGGAAAGTCCAAGATCAAGGCGCTGGCTGATTACGTGTCTGGTGAGAATCTACTTCCTGGTTCATAGCGTCTCCTCTTGCTGTGTCCTTATGTGATGGAAAGGGCAAAAGAGCTCTCTGGGGCCTCTTTTACAGGAGCACTAATCCCATTTATGGGGGCACTACCCTCAGGACCTAATCACCTCCCAAAGGCCCCACCTCCTGACACCATCACATTGAGGATTAGGTTTCAACCTATGAATTTGGGGATGGGGGACACAGATTCAGTGTATAGCATCTTTCATCACCTGACCTCCACCTGTCTTTCCACCATTGCATTATCTTACTTCACTTCCCCAGGGCTGCCATACGTGTTGGGCAGGCCATGCCTGCATTGGGCATTCAACAACGTGGTGATGGGGCTGAGATACAGCCCACACTCGACCCAACTATCCACGTGCCCTGGTGCTGTCTGCACTCATCTTGAGGAAAGGGAGCACAAGGGCACTGGGGAGGTGCAGGTGAGCTGGACTCTGACCCGCCTCACGTCCTGACCTGATGTCACTGAGCCTTCTCTCGGTCCTGCTACAAATCTTCACATATGACATGTCTCTGCCTGGAGTTCTCCCTATCCCCTTCAGCTCACTGTTCACATTTCAATGGGATCCCCCGTTCGCTGGGAAGATCTAACCTCTGTGACAAGGACAGCTCTCCCCATGGTCAGGAGGCTTTCAGGAAACCGCAAACCTCCTTATCACATTTCCAGGTTTACAACTGTATAATCACTGCATTACTAGCTCCCCTACTATACTGCAAGCTCCCTGTAGTGGAGGATGAGAACCTGTATTGGCTACTATGGTATCCACAGAACACATGGGATGTGCTAAATAAATACTTGTGGAGTGAATAAATTAATTTACACAGAGCCTACAGAGGTGCATAATAAATGTTGCTCAATAAAAGAATTGCTCTATTTCACTCCCAAACAATTTAGCTGATACTTAAAATAAAATGATAAAATCAAGTATAATAGTCTAATTCCTCTCCACGTTTTGGACCTGATTGATTCTTACTTGATTTTGTTTGTTTCATCTTTTCATAAACATAAACCATCTTCACTCTCAAAGTTTGGTATTAGAGGAATAGATCAATATTTGATTTTAGCATCTGGCAAGTCATAAATATGAAGGTTAGTTAGTTTCTTTAGTTATCTCTCCAGTCAGTAAAAGTTTAACACATGTTTTCAATACAATTTTTCTGGAATAAAAAATAAATGTAATGCTTATTAGATAATAAGGATAATATGAACTTTCAATAATGCAGACAGGTTGATTATAACTGTAAACCACATGTTTATATACTTTGGACTTTTAAAGCTTTTAATTTATCAAAGGAAATAATTAGCACACTTTGTGTCAGCCAGTGATGGAATTTATTCATTTGGAAGGCCGTGGGTTTCCTGTCATTAAAACTACATCATGTCCTTCCTTTTCTATTAAACTTCCACTGAGGGCAGTAAGAAGTCACCAAAAGGAAATGAAGAGTTTTCTTGGCAATGTTTTTGTACAATGATTTAATACTCTTAGAAGATAGCAAACCCATAATGTATGCCAACAAGTGTATTATGCAGAACAAGGTCCCCAATTACCACATTATTTCCTTTATTTGATGTTTTGTTTGTGACTCAATTAACTGTGATTTGCAAAGTCGCGTCAATAAATTTTTCTTTTTGCAGGTTAATGTATTTTTTGGCTTTCATTAGCAATGTTTCTCTGCAGCAAGGGAATAGAGCTAGATTACAGAAGCACTGTGTACAGATTTATATGTCAAAGCATATTACTTTTCTCTCCAGATGATCAATGGCAACTCATTACACATAGAATCGTTGTAGTTAAAGCTCACACACATTTTTTTTCCCTCACTGAAGGTTTTCTCAATAAGATCTTCTTTCTTCTGTTTAAATAGTTACTAAAGCTTGATCTTGTCTCTGTTCCAAATGCTAGAACCACAGCTCCTAACGAGGTCTGTCCAAGTTTGAGAAGATTGAAATGAAATGCTTGTTTTCCTAAGGTCTACAATGGGCCTGATGGGGAGTCAGAATTAGCCTCTCGCCCCCAGAAGTGGGTGGTCTTTGAGGCCACAATCAAGGGACACTGTCAGTCAAGGTTTATTTACAGTTTTCTGACAAAGGCTGTACAGGTAAAGGGACTTCATGTAAGATGTTAAGGGTCTGTTTGACCTGATTCTAAACAAACGGTTGGTGAATATTTTTCAGACAGGTTCACACAGTCCTTTTTTTTTTTTTGCGGTGCGCGGGCCTCTCACTGTTGTGGCCTCTCCCGTTGTGGAGCACAGGCTCCGGACGCGCAGGCTCAGCAGCCATGGCTCACGGGCCCAGCCGCTCCGCGGCACGTGGGATCTTCCCAGACCGGGGCACGAACCCGTGTCCCCCGCATCGGCAGGTGGACTCCCAGCCACTGCGCCACCAGGGAAGCCCCACACAGTCCTTTTATATGACATACGCTAAGAAACAAACTGCCCTCAGTTCTTAAAATCACGGAAATGGGCAAAACCCTGCACTATGAAAACTCTGTTAAATCTGAAGCAGAAATACTGCACTTCAAATTAGCTTCCCACTCTTTACGGTATGACCTCACAAATATATTAGGACAAGTATGATGGCTTCGAAAATAGCACATCAATTTACTGTAGGATCATTTTGGATTCACAGAAAAGTTGTAAGGATAATGCAGAGAATTCCTGTCACCCAATTCTTTCTATTGTTGACATCTTACATTCGCAAGGTACATTCGTCAAAACTAAGAAACTGACAGAATACATCAATTTTAAGAAATAATATGTTTTATGATGAGGAGGTTCTTTTTTTTTTTACATCTTTATTGGAGTATAATTGCTTTACAATGGTGTTAGTTTCTGCTTTATAACAAAGTGAATCAGTTATACATATACATATGTTCCCATATCTCTTCCCTCTTGCGTCTCCCTCCCTCCCACCCTCCTTATCCCACCCCTCTAGGTGGTCACAAAGCAACGAGCTGATCTCCCTGTGCTATGCAGCTACCTCCCACTAGCTATCTACCTTACGTTTGGTAGTGTATAGATGTCCATGCCTCTCTCTCACTTAGTCCCAGCTTACCCTTCCCCCTCCCCATATCCTCAAGTCCATTCTCTAGTAGGTCTATGTCTTTATTCCTATCTTACCCCTAGGTTCTTCATGACATTTTTTTTTCTTAAGTTCCATATATATGTGTGAGCATATGGTATTTGTCTTTCTCTTTCTGACTTACTTCACTCTGTATGACAGACTCTATGTCCATCTACCTCATTACAAATAGCTCAATTTCGTTTCTTTTTATGGCTGAGTAATATTCCATTGTATATATGTGCCACATCTTCTTTATCCATTCATCCGATGATGGACACTTAGGTTGCTTCCATGTCCTGGCTATTGTAAATAGAGCTGCAATGAACATTTTGGTACATGACTCTTTTTGAATTATGGTTATCTCAGGGTATATGCCCAGTAGTGGGATTGCTGGGTCATATGGTAGTTCTATTTGTAGTTTTTTAAGGAACCGAGGAGGTTCTTTTAAAAAAAAAAAAATACTGGCTTCTACTTTATTACAGAGGACGTTTTACTGAATTTCTATAGATAAGCCATTAATTTCAGCATGGATTTCTCTGAGCCCCTTAGACCAGATACCGATATTGCTGCTGAGTTTGCAAATTAAGATGTAAGATCAGAGCTTGGTGAGATTGTCATATTGTCTCCTTTAATTTGGAAAAGTAGAGCGAGGCTGGAGCGAGACCCATAAAACAGACTTTACGACTCTCTTCAAGGCAGATATAGAAACCCACGCTTCAACCCCTTCTTCCAAGCTTCTGCAATTACATTTCCGCAGGAAGAAAGAGGAGGAATTAGAAACAGGATAATGTAGTCTTAAATCACCATTCTTAGCCTTTGCCTTCTTGCTGGAGCCCTCAATTTTTATAACACGGCCCTCAAATTGTATAGTGTGACACAACAAAAAACACAACTTGTTTGACCCTTCCTCAATAAAAAATCATTTTGTCTGACATCCTATAAAACCTGTGCATGAGTGGATACTAAGCTCCGGTGTCTCCTCCAATTGGCAAAAAGAAAAACATTGTAAACGTGTACAGTAAGGCTAGAGATCTTTTTCAGCATAGTTTACAAAGAGCTGATGATTTAACATCAATCTCCAAAGTCTGAGGCTGGGTGCCAACTCCTAATACTGAAACCATTGGAAATGCGGTGCATTGTGGCATTAAGGATAATGTCCTGAGTCGTTTGATTTGCTTCACAATTTCTTTCAAGTGTTCTGAGAATTAGGATATTAGAATTAAAATATTCTTGTTAGAATAAGAACATAACGTGACTAAGCCTCTTGCCCAAATCCAAGCTACACTAGCAACAAGGTTGATAACCCAAGCCGAGCATCTTGATGTCACTGGAAATACATGTTGGGTGTAACGCATTACGGTGTTTTTCCCCCCAGATATTTAGTCACAAGCTTTAACCCTCGACACTTATCTCAGGCATCAGCAGCGCCAAGAGAGCTGACCCTGTGTATCTAAACGTGGAAGGTGGCGGGGGAGGGAGCGCTCACAATCTCTGCTCCCCACTGGTTGATAAGACAAGTCCAGATGAGATCAAGAGTTAGGAGGATTCATGACTCACAGCTAGTTTAGCACATAGGCACTTCGTGCAAGTGTTTGCACCCTATCATGCTGGCAAAGCTAACATTAACACGTATGTATTATAAGACTGTTTTCATAAAATATTTCATGGCAGTTTGACACGTGATACCCTGAGATCTGCAAACTTTAATCAAAGTTGAAGACAATATTCCAAGGTATTTTGCCCCTCATTTCCGAGCCCTGTGTCTAAGGTTAGAAGGAGAGATTTTGCACTCTGAAATGAAGGGAAATAAAGATATGTACTGTGGTATAATTAAATATTACATCTAACTAATGTACAGACATGAATCTACCTCCTGTAACTAACAAAGGTACTAAAAACGATGTGTTTTAAATGAAGACTACAGAATACAAAGAAAATGCCATGATCTGTATTTTCTTCCTGAGTTCAAGCTTTTTAGAATATGGTTAAAATACAGCACTTATCAAAGGAGGGAAATTTGGGGTTTACCCTGATTCTGCCAGTTCTACACATGTGCTCTTCGATGCTTTCCTAAATGCTCTATGCCTCAGTTTTTTCTCTGGTAGACAGAGAGGCAGAGACAGAGACAGAGAGAGAGACAGAAAGAGATTGATTACAATGGCTACTTTGAATTGCTGGAATTAAACCTAAACTTCCACCATCAATATATACTGAAATCAGATACTCTGTAGCAAAAACCAGACACACAAACAAAAACAAATTTACTTTTTATTTCCATAAAAGGAAATAAATTAAGAAAACAAATCCAGTTTGGTTTACACCAAAGCATAAGGAATAGAAAAACTTCCTAAGGGTTTTAGTATAAATATTATTATAATATAATATAGTATAGTATAATAAATATAACATGTATGTTATTTTTACAATAAGTGCTAGCTCTCTAAATCTGACAAAAATGAATTGACATACTAGAATATTATAGTCAAACGCTTATCTGAAATATGCAACGCTGACATTTTTTTTTCTCCCTGAATACTGACACATAGAACTCAATGTTCTAAAAAATGTGTAAAATATTTAAAAGGTGGAATTCAGAGTCCTTTTCACATAAATTGTTGTGGTCCCCAGTTCCTAAAGCATGCTGTGTATCTGTTCTTAAAGAAAAAGAAAAATAATCCTTCATCAATTATGGTTAAGGATCCCCAAACTGAAACACATGTGGGTGAATGCCATTCAAGTCACCAGCCCACACTGGTCTGACGGCGGGGGAGGGAAAGAAAAAGAGGAGATAAATGGCCTACATGATTGATTTCAACTAAGACTAAAATCTTGGAGGACAATTATTGGATTTACTCACTGTTTGTTTTTGTGACATTTCGGAAATTGGCAAAAAAAAAATGTTTACAAAGTTGAAGAGGCATGTGGTGGCTGAGAAATTCATTTTTTTTACCTAAGTGATTTTTTTTTTTTTTTTACCCAAAACTTCTTTTCTTAATTTACTTTTGCTGGTACCAAGCATTGGAAATCATCCTTCGGAAATTATCAACCATGAAATTAACAGTATGATGATGAAAAATGTTGTTCAGTGCATGAATCCCAAATACATGTATGTATAGATTTTAAAGCTCTGGTATAATTTAAAGGGTTCTTTACATTATCTGAGCCACTCTATATTTACCTTTTATTATCTGACATGTTTCTTTAAGAAAAAAAAAAGGAAATTCTTTACATTTTGCCCAAAGAGAGGTATTACATCTAATTAATGTATCAACATCTCTCTCTCCTGTAACTGACAAATGCTAAATGCCTTATCAGTCTGGCACCAAAAATGATGTTGTCTCAGAGTTTCCCAGACTGCTTTGTCTGAAAAGGTCCATGAAACGCTTTAATGATCATATATTAGGTGGGAACTTTAACCTTCTCTGTACCAGGTCAATTGAATAGGTAATTGGAAAAGTCAGTTCCACTTGTTGTAATCCATTCAAAAGGAAACTTAGCTTTACACAGAACGTGGTCTTCAGTCATAAAAATAGTGCAAGGCTGTGCAGAAAAACAAGACAAAACACAGTAATTCTGGACATAGCATTAAGGTTAAAAGACTGAAACAAGAACAAAAAGCACAGATCAGACCAAAAGCTTCTTACAAATTTTAGAAAATGCTATTTTTTTTCATCTGAACATAGGAGAAGTCAAATATAATTGAAAATTACAGATGCAAATAGTACAAATAATAGTTACTGAGAGTTGATTATGTGCCTGGCACGGTGTTTAACTTTTCACAAAAAATCATCTCATTTAACGCTCACAAGAATCAGTAAGGAAGGCTAATGCGTGTAACGTAGAGCTGCTGGCAACCAGACTCTATTGCCAGCTGCCTCGCTTACCACTACCAGTTATTAGCTATGCAGCCTTGGCCAGATTAATTCTCCTCTCAGGATGCAAGTTTTCCCATCCTGAAAATGGAAATGACATCAGCATCTGCCTGGGAAGGATGTTGTTAGAAACAGACACAATGGCCGGCATATGGATGCCCTATCGAAGCATTTTGTTGTTATCGTTTTACAGATAAGGAAACAGAGGCTAGAAGAGGTTTTAAAACATGCCCTAAATCACAGAGTTAAGTGACAGAACAGAGTTCTGAGCTTCTCTGTTCTCCAGGGACCTACAGATTAGTCGGAAGCGCAGGGAAGGAGAGAGGGATGCCCGACTCGAGCTGCTTTAGGAGTGGGATATGCGGCCATTCCAGAGTGTGGGGCAGTTGCCAAAGAGGGGAACTTCTGGTTCGGTAGGGAGACTGCCTGGGGGGATGCCCAGGAGTTGGCCAGGAAACATGGCAAGGACAGCAAGGGCACAGCATACATAACAGCCCAGGTGGCAGCAGACTGGGGAGCTGAGAGGAGCAGTCACCTACAAGGCTGATCATGTTTCCATGGGCGAGGTTGGAAGGATGGCTGAAGCAAAAAATGGTGCCTGAAAAATGCATTCCAGTATTTGCAGCGTTCCAAAAATATATACCTATCATTGTAAATGAGTCCCTCTATATGTAATATATATGGTAATTTTTAAAATATGTGGAAAGAGGTGTCTTAGTCAGTTCTGGCTTTTATAACAAATTACCAGAGACTGAGTGACTTAAACAACAGAAATTTATTTTTCAACAACTCTGTTTGCAGCCGAAGCAATGGACAGGGGTTGGGTCCTGAGCACAGGAGCCTCTGTCTTAGGACCCTGGGGTCACTGAAGCATGTGAGTCTGTACACTAACGTGGAAGCTCGCCGAACTCTATCGTTTAGGAGATTTTATGGACGTAGTCACGGTTGATCAGATCGTTGGCCGTCGGTGACTGATCTCAATCTCAAGTTCCTCCCTTCTCTCCAGAACACCTTCTGCGTCTTGACCCTTTGTTCTGTCCTTTGCTCTGACCACAGGCCATGCCTGCTTAGGGGTCGGTCACAGGGAATCCTAGCAATCAGCGCTCTATCTCTAAGGGACACAGAGACCTTAGAAATGTGTTCCTTTACCTTCTTCAAGCACTCAGTTATTACCTATCCCAGTTATTTTTTTTCTTTTACACATTGTTGATGGTTCTTTTTTTTTAATCTTTTTTTTTTTTTTTTTTGCGGTACGCGGACTTCTCACTGCCGCGGCCTCTCCCGCTGCGCAGCACAGGCTCCAGACGCGCAGACCCAGTGGCCACGGCTCACGGGCCCAGCCGCTCCGCGGCATGCGGGATCCTCCCGGACCGGGGCACGAACCCGCATCCCCTGCAGGTGGACTCTCAACCACTGCGCCACCAGGGAAGCCCTAATCTTATTTTTTTTATTGAAGTATAGTTGATTTACAATGTTGTGCCTATCTCTTTTGATACAAATAAAACCAATGTGAGTAAAGATGAGAAAAGAATAGCAAAGAAAATCTCTGCGTGTACAATAACATATTAAAAGCAATCCTGCTTCCTACTTTACTCCCAACTCAAGACCCTTCCCTATCCTCCCCAATGCCGTTTCCAATATTTTTATGTTCTTTTCCTAATAAATAAACGGAGTCAAAACTATATTAATCATTTGTATGCTTATTATGCTACATGTATTTATTACTAGACTCAAAATAAATGAAATATATATTTGTAAGTGAAGTGAGCAAGTGGCCAGGGACATATGGAAAATGTTAGATTAGGTTAACATTCATTAATCAGAATGAAATTCACATAAAAATGGTGAAAACAGCAAAAATCAAATAGTTGAATAAATAGCTCATAGAAAATACTACAACTACATCAAGTATCAAAGGTCAGAAGCAGACAAGAGACTCAGAGATGACAAGGTCCACTTATTGATAGAAAAAGAGTTACAGATATGGTTAACATTAAATTAACCAAAGAAGATAAAAGGCCAGTGCCAAAAACAGAGTTGAGTTTCCTAAACCAGAAAACAGAGAAAGAGAGTAAGGAAATCAGGAGATTATCAAGCAGAGTAATCAAGAAATCAGAAGGTAAGTTGCAACTCTCTCCCCCCAAATCTCTCTCACTCTCAAATCCCAAACATTTCCCTATAAGATGTAGAGATGGAAATCATGAAAAAGGACACTAGACAGAAACACACTTCCAGAAAGAATTTTATTAGTCCATACTAGCTGAAGCACACAAATTGATGGCCATGTGGAATTACACAGAGGTACGTAATTTGATTTGAATCACAACAGCTATTACATCAGAATGTTTTCATCAGTAATGATAGCATTAGAGCAGTGCCTATATTGATAAAATTAAGCAGTTGTCTTGTACAATTTTTTTTTCAACCACAGTCTACATCAATGAGTACAGGAGATGAAGATTAAACTCATGTTTTAGCTTGTTTGGGGATTTTTTTTTTTTAGTTTTTAATTTAAATATACTCACTTGAAAATTAACTTGAAAAGCTAACTTTAAATTATAAAAAGATCATTTCTGAACTCAGGATAAAGATGTTCCTGGCAATTCACAAGAATACCAACATATCTTCCGTTTTGCTTTTTTTAATCATTCCCTTGACAAAATTAGAGACTATAATCTCCTCAAAATTGACTACCTTCTTGCTGACATAGAAAAACTGTAACATTATATTTAGCGTATTTCTTGATAAGGGAGGTAGACAATGGAATAGTCTACCTCCAAAAAAAGGCCAAACAGGTTTAATACAAATGCAATGTTAAGAAAAACATGAAATAAATTTCTGAGTATTTTATAAGTCAGAACTAGTACATATCAGATTAGTCCATATTGGTTTTGCTAGAGTCAAAGCACCTTCCTATTTAAGTAGAGAAAAGTTGACAAGGAAGTGAAAATAGGGACCTAAAATATAAACTTAAATACATTTTGTGAGCCTTAGTAAAAAGATTGGAATCTTTTCAAGTCAGTAAATGCATGTTCACAGACTGAGCCAAAGTCTGTGAAACTTCCACAAAAGCGAAGTTTGCTAAGTAAATTTCTAACAAACAACATAAACAAAACTGGGAAGGAAATACTGAACCAATACCAGCATAAAAGTAAACAAACTTTTCTAACTTCAGAAATCACCTTCCCAGGAGCTGTTTAGGTGACAAATCACATGTGGAATGAAAACGAATTTTACCCACTTATGAAAGGAGAAGGAAAAAAGGGTTGAATGTACAACCACTTGACTGGAAAGAATACACGGTTGGAAGAATTCAAAGATGACATACTTTCCATTTTGTAGCTGAATTTCCTTTCATTCGCTCCAGATTTTACTTCATTTATGAGAAATTTTGGGAGAGTCACTTAATTGGTGCCTCCTTATTCTTCATTGCCAGAGGAGCTACAGGGATGTAGCAGAAAGGATGTGATAAATGCCACAGGGACATAGCAGAAAGGATGTGATAAATTTGTGAGCATAGCCATGTAGTGGACCCAAAAATAGCACACAGTGTTTTGGAAAACGGGGGAGAATAGGTCAGGTCTGCTATTCTCCTTTTTTTTTTTTTTTTTTTTCTTTGCGGTACGCGGGCTTCTCGCTGTTGTGGCCTCTCCCGTTGCGGAGCACAGGCTCCAGACGCGCAGGCTCAGCGACCATGGCTCACGGGCCCAGCCGCTCCGCGGCATGTGGGACCCTCCCGGACCGGGGCACGAACCCGTGTCCCCTGCATCGGCAGGCGGACTCTCAACCACTGCGCCACCAGGGAAGCCCTGCCATTCTCCTTTTAGCTGTCCTGAAGACCCACCAACACACAAAAAGGATACACATACTTACCGCTCACAGCCCTGGTGTTCAGCCAGGTTTGGTTGTGTTCTGCCTTCTGGTCAGTCTCTAATTTTTATTGTCCTCTCACTATTCTGGGTGACCATTGCCATAGTTTCCATAGCCATGATCTTGGCTCTTTGGCATATAAATCTGGGCTGCATAACAACTATGTTTCCCTAGATCTTGTCTGCAAACAGACGTTACATTTGCCTCTGCCTGGGGGACCCTGCTTGCCTAATAGTGCCCACTGTGGCATCCCTATCACTTATTTCTTTATCAGACATTTATTGAGAATATATTAGATGGCAGGCGCACTGTCCTAGCCACCAAAGAAACAAAAGCACCCACATCATACTTCAAATAGGCTGACCGTGGAATTAGAGAAAGAACTGGAAGGAACTACCCACAGATTTCTTATCAACACCCTAGACTTATTAGCTTGTTCTATCCTATGTGTTCAATTGCAAAGGCATATTTTGAAATTGGTTTGCTGGCCATTTCTCATGAACATGGGTAAAGAATGAATGTGGTTAATTGAATAACAGCGGGAAGTATTAACTTGTGTGTTCTCCCAACACCCCACCCACCCCTGACTCCAATCCAGAAGGTTAGAGTATTTCCCCTTGGTAGCTTAAGGAAGAGAACCCAGTAGGATGTAAAGAACAAAACAAGCTGATTCTTTACTTCTGAGCTTCAAAAGCTGACTTCTTATCATATGTAATACATGGCGCCTACATGTCTGGAAACGTAGATAATATTATATTATATTTTTGCAGATTGAAAATGTCCTTAATGATATTATGCAGAAGTTGCATAAGTTTCTAGACTTTATGGAAACTCTGGGGATTTAGAAGATTATTGACTAAGCTCGATTTGTCCCCATGCCTTAGGAGAGAGAATTTCCCTGGATGAAGTTGAGGAGAAGTTCAGCTGGAAATAAAATAGTAAGATGCTAAGAAGGGTCTGAGAGATCTGAGCGTAGGGGAGACCTGTGCTTAACTTTCCAGAAGAAGCCAAGAGAGTGGGGCTGGACACAAGTTGTAAGAACCACCAAATCCATGCTTATCATGGGGTGAAAGCAGTGGTGACATGATGCACTGAGGCCAGGAAGACTTAATACTGCTCTGCAGAGCAGCCCTAGAGGGCAAGGTAGGATGAAATCAAGACTCTGAACTGAACTTACTGGGGGAAAAAAACACAAAAAAACAAAAACCAGAATGTACTGAATTTACTTTGAGTTGATCAAGATTTACTTTCTGCCATGAGGTTAAATAGTTGGAGTGTGCGGTTCTCTTGTAGAAAAAATAAAGTTAATTTTGTATATACCTGAGTTTTTGATCTGAAATAGCAGATCCACAACATGTAGGAAGAATCACACTACACCTCACAAGGCATTTATAGCTGAATAATGAAGAAGAGAATTTACAATAAGATGAAGAACTCATAAAAACCTTAAAGAAGAATGACGTATCTGTAGGTGCTGAAAGTTTTAATGCGAAGTTAGAAAATAAAGGTAAAAATATACTGAAACAAGTACACGTACATTTTGTTGATGGTATAAATTGGTGCAAACTCCCACAATAATTCCACTTCTGAGGATCTAAACTAAGTAAATAATACAAAATATATTCAAATGTGTACATATGAAGATGTCCGTTATAGCGTTATTTACAGTTCTATACAAATTCACACAATCTGCATATCGAGCCCCAACCACAGGGGTGGGTGGAGATGAAGACCACGGTCCCGGAGTTAAATCAGAGGTAGGGTGGGGGGTGGAATCCAAGCAAACCCATTGATGTAAGTGGGTGGCACGGGGTCTAAAAGAGTGCCCAGAAGTGATCATTAATGAGCAAAAATTTGGAAGCTCAATAAAGTTATTTATGGAAACCTGCATAGAGTCCTAACGTAACTGAAGAGAAGAACATTAATCTATCACATTCCTGCCCTGACACTCAAGATAAATTGGAAAGGATAGTTTCAGGGCATACATAGAATTCTGAGACAACTTGACAATTATATCCTAAAGTTTCAAATGTTATTAACATTCTTGATGAAAGCCTCCCATCCCTCATGAAGACAGTACATTTTTGTTGTTAAGCAAATGGGTGCAAAATGCATCAGCAATCCTCTTGTGTCTCGTATTCTGTATTCAGCTAATCCATCAATTAAGGAGACGTGCTTAAACTGTTCAAAGACAATCAAGAGTGGTCCTCAGCCCAGTGTGGTCCAGCTGAGCTGATGTACTGCCGCCCCAGCTGGAGGCCCTGCCCAGACGGCGTCCACTCAGCGCCTGAGGTATAGACACACTGCCCTATTTGTTTTGGCAATAATTGTCTCCTTGCCCTGAAAGAGGCCCGAAAATTGCTTCTATGTTTAGAAACAAGATTGCTCTGTTGAGGCTGCCGGTCAGAGTCTCACCTCTTCATAGAAGTCTGTTATTCCTAGGACTCCGTTTCCTAACTTAGGCTTTTGTGGTGTTTGGTTGATGAAAAGGCACTTGTTAGGAAAGTGCAGGGACCCTTGGCAAGTGTGTCTGGGGAGCTACCATGGCTATTCCTGAGAGGATTATTAAACGTGGGGTTTTATCGCCTACTATTCTGGGTAAACATCATGATAGATTCGAGTTTCTGTATTGTTTTGATTGAATAAGAGGGATAGTTTAATTGTTAAAGAAAGTAGATTTCAAACCAATATGTGAAAAGTAAGTCAACACACACAATTGTCAGTTGCACATACAGAGAGGAAAAGGTGGCCATTCATGCTCAGTAAGTATCTCTGTGCACTTGAAGAAGGGGTTTCTTGGCCATCCATGCATGGCCTCCTCTTTATACACACAGGAAAACCACCCAAATATTCATGAGTCCCCCCAGCAGCCAGGACCCAGCAATCTCCATGGACATCGGGGTCACACTTTTTAGTTCCCGGTCGACATCACCCATGTGTTACTACTTGGGTTCTCCATAAATATTTTCCATTAATTTAATCTAAGCCCAGACTTTTAAAATCCCAGATAGCTAGTTCACTATTTACATTAACCATATGCTCTCTGGCTTCACACACCACAAAATCACCCCTGTTACTCAAGGAGGTGAAATCCATGAGACAGTTGTATACACAGACTGACGGTAGAGATTTTGTGTTTTATCATGACCAACTTCGGTTTATTGTCCCTTTAAGTTATGATGAATAAAAATCTTATTCATTGCCTTAAAGAGAAGGATCTGTCTCTCCAAAGAAATTCTCAGTGGATTCATGTAAGACGGATGCCAAAATTAAAGCTGGCTAGATTTGTTTAAATTTTACAATGAAAAATGCACTGCATTTCTTATGGTGCTGTCCCCCTTCTCACCACGAAGCCCCTCCTCATACAGTGCTCCCCGTCTCAGTCCATAGCAACCCTCCTCTTCCAGCTACTCAGGCCCGAGGCCAGGGGATTAGCCTGTACTCCCCTCCCCAGTACATCAGTCAACTCGGTTGGCTCTATCTTCCAAATCCATCCAGAGTCTGACTGCTTCTTACCACCTCCGCTGCTGCCACTGTGACCTCAGCCCCCACTGTCTCCCATCTGGATTATTTTCAGTAGCCTCTGGCCTCGACTTCCTGCTCCCAACACCTTTCTCTTCATTCTCCTTTCGAGAAGGTCATGTCACTACTCCACTACTTAAGTACATGTCAAAGACCCTCATAAGGTCCCCGTCGGCTCTCTGACATCATCTCCGTCAACTCGGGCTCATTCTCCTCCAGCCACTTTGCTACTCCTTAAACACATCATCTGTTCTCCCCCAGGGCCTTTGCACTTAGTATTCTCTCTGCCTGGCATGCTCTTCCTCCAGAGGACCACTTGGCTTACTTTCTTCAGGTCTCTTCTCAAGTGTGATCACACCAAAAGAAGCCAAATCTCACCATCCCATGTAAAATGGCTGCAACCTTCTACACCTCACATTCTCCCACCTTGCTCTACTTTATTTTTCTTCATAGAATTTATAACCCCCGACATACTAATATTTATTTACTGATTGTATGTCTCCTCCATAACCGGTCCAATAGTCGGCAGTCAATAAACATTTCTTGAGTAAACGGTGATGATAACAATAATAATAAAGATCTATTTGGCACCTGGCTTTCCTACAAAGCAGTGGTAAGAAAGATAGGAGTGTGAACATGTGGTGTCTTCAACATAACAGCCCATCACTCAGTGGTAACCAAGGACTCCTATAGAAGCACAGTACAAAAGCGAAAACGAGCTACACCAACTTACTGAACTTTAAGCCTACAGGAACACAATTATTTTAAAAACGGTAAATTCATTTGAACCTGAAATAAATCCGTACACCTCCCACAGACATTGCACATCAGGGCAAACTTGAACCAAGCTGACACTTCACTTGTCTTACATCTCGGTCGTGAAATCTGCCGAGACTTTGAAAAGAAGGCTTTTATCTCTCGTGTAAGAAGGTGAAAGGTTGCACTCGCCAGCGATATGTCAGTTATAACAATATTTTTCTGCTAGTGCAGATTACGTGTGTTTTCTTTCCATTTTCTGCTCGTTTTCACTCCTGGCGCAACCCAGGCCAAGCAAATGGAAACTTGGGACTCCGCAGTAGGAGGGACGGTTCCAACTGAAATGTAAGAGATGATGGCACGGGTGAGGAGTGGGGCCCACAGGATCTTTGGAAAATGCTGAGATTTTAATTGAGAGTTGCCAAAAGCTGTAGCCAGGGGAAAAGCAAAAATCAAAAATACTGAAGCTGCCTCAAAGTCTCAAGTGACAGGAATACGAGGAAAGTTTCCTCTTCCCCTTATTCATCAAGCAATTCCTGGCATTGGACTTAAAAGAGGACAAAAATACATCCTCTCCCTTCACGTGCCCTCAGTTTGGAAAGAGGCAGAAAGTGCATGGCTCATTATCACACAAAGTAATGATTGCTAAGTTTTATAGGAGAATGTAGGAGGGAAATGTAACCCAAACAAGGCTTTGACTAAGACTGGACTTATGCTCTAAAACCAGTTTCGCATTTAGCTGTGACATATTACGCAAATTCCCCAAACTTTGACTTCCTTCTGGTAGAAGAGGAAAAAGGCTAAAATGTTTAGAAAGT
This sequence comes from Aethalodelphis obliquidens, assembly GCF_003676395.1. Lineage (NCBI taxonomy): Eukaryota > Metazoa > Chordata > Mammalia > Artiodactyla > Delphinidae > Aethalodelphis > Aethalodelphis obliquidens. The sequence goes on from NW_020838005.1 coordinate 8,588,138, forward strand.
GGTGGGTACTTATCATCTTTTAGTTTTTTTTTTTGCAGTACGCGGGCCTCTCACTGTTGTGGCCTCTCCCGTTGCGGAGCACAGGCTCCGGACGCGCAGGCTCAGCAGCCATGGCTCACGGGCCCAGCCGCTCCGCGGCACGTGGGATCTTCCTGGACCGGGCACAAACCCACGTCCCCTGCATCGGCAGGCGGACTCTCAACCACTGCGCCACCAGGGAAGCCCTGTGCTGGGTACTTCTGTTTCACGCTGGAAACTGCCCACCTTTAATATGTATGTTAGGAGTCATCGGTATTACATTTCTGGACTTTGTGAGGTACAGCTGGTATTCTTATATCCCTACGGAGAAACAGAGGCAGGAAGGGCTGGCAGGTAACAAGGTGTCCTCTGCAATACCCGAGCTCATCCAGAGGCTCCTGGTGGAAACTCGAGTGGGGAGGATGTAGGGGGCACCAAGTCATGGGAGGTGAGAACAAGAAGTGTGTGATCAGAGCATCCTGACAAACGGAGACCCTTTCACAGAAATGCGTTAGTCTGACCACTTCAGGCACATCAAGAGTCTTGAGAAGAACCTATAAAATGGAAGAATTGAATGAATACGAGATGAATAAGAATTTAAAGGAAAAACACCAATAATAAGATTCCCGGATTAGAGATCTTTGCATCAAGGTCTTGAACTCTCTCAAACTAGAACAAAAGACAGTGAATGTGACCCCAGTGGAAGCCCCTGCATGGAGTTGGGGGGACCATTCTGTTAAGTCAGCAAGTGTGAACTTACCTGTACTCTTCCGATGAAAACTAGAAACCTGGGTAGCACACATTAAAGGGAATATGGGTTTTTTGGGTTGTTTCATAAGGGAACCCTCACGAACATGGACTTTATTTGTAATAATACTTCCTTAAACTCCTGCTCTACTGCCACGGTAGCAGGAGGGTTGCTATAACAATAGTTAACCTTTCACCAAAAGAACTACTGTAGACTAAACACTAGCAAATTACCTTATGTGCATCATTACATTTAATTCTTTTTTTATTGACGTATAGTTGATTTACAATGTTGTGCTAATTTCTGCTGTACAGCAAGGTGCGCAGTTATATACATATATACATTCTTTTTTTATATTCTTTTCCATGATGGTTTATCTCAGGAGATTGGATATAGTTCCCTGTGTATACAGTAGGACCTTGTTTATCCATTCTAAATGTAATAGTTTGCATCTGCTAACCCCAAATTCCCAGTCCATCCCTCTCCCTCCCCCCTCCCCCTTGGCAACCACAAGTCTGATCTCTATGTCTGTGAGTCTGTTTCTGTTTTGTAGATAGATTCATTTGTGCCATATTTTATATTCTACATATAAGTGATGTCATATGGTATTTGTCTTTCTCTTTCTGACTTACTTCACTTAGTATGTTAATCTCTATTTGCATCCATGTTGCTGCAAATGGCATTATTTTGTTCTTTTTTTATGGCTGAGTAACATTCCATGGTATATATGTACCACATCTTCTTTATCCATTCATCTGTTGATGGACATTTAGGTTGTTTCCATGTTTTGGCTATTGTGAACAGCACTGCTATGAACAGAGGGGTACATGTATCTTTTTGAAATAGAGTTTTCTCCAGATATATGCCCAGGAGTGGGATTGCTGGATCATACGGTAGTTCTATTTTTAGTTTTTCAAGGATCTTCCATGCTGTTTTCCATAGTGGCTGCACAAACTTACATTCCCACCAGCAGTGTAGGAGGGTTCCCTTTTCTCCACACCCTCTCCAGCATTTGTTATTTGTAGACTTTTTAATGATGGCCATTCTGACCAGAGTGAGGTGGTACCTCATTGTAGTTTTGATTTGCATCTCTCTAATAATTAGTGATGTTGAGCATCTTTTCATGTGCCTACTGGCCACCTGTATATCTTCTTTGGAGAAATGTCTATTAAGGTCTTCTGCCCATTTTTCAATTAGGTGGTTTGTTTTTTTGTTGTTGAGTTGTATGAGCTGTTTGTGTATTTTGGAGATTAAGCCTTTGTCAGTCTCATCATTTGCAAATATTTCTCCCATTCCCTAGGTTGTCTTTTTGTTGTTTGTTTATGGTTTCCTTTGCTGTGCAAAAGCTTGTAAGTTTGACTAAGTCCCATTTTTTTATTTCTGTTTTTATTTCTATTGCTCTGGGAGACTGACCTAAGAAAACATTGGTATTACATTTAATTCTTGTAGTGATTTTATGAGGTAAACTTAATCTTCTCCATGTTATAAATGAGAATTTTCAACCCTAAAGAAATTCAGTAACTTTCCCAGGGTCATACAAGTATTAGATGAAAAAATATGAATTTGCTGACATTTCACAGTTTTTTAACCTTCAATTTTTTAACGTTTCTTATGGTCAAACCCTGGTAAGTGAAAACACCTATCCAAACCAGGACTTGTGTAGTCAGTTGCTGTGTAAGGTGCTTCCCATAGTGTGAATCCTGGTGTGAAACAAACCAATTGTGAGCCGGAGAAGATAGAAAAGCCAGGAAGAGTGTTCGTCGTGCAACATTTTAATGAAGTCACGTACCTCTACAAACTCCCTCCAGTTAACAGGATGTTTGAAACTAAGTGACTCTATAGATCAAGAATTTAACCTGCATTTTCATATACACACCTCTCTTTGGCCTTATGGGAAATTTAGGTTTTAAAATGTCTTGGTGGCGTTTGACAGATTCTAAACATATTCCTGCACATGAAGTATATTTATTATGAGTAATACCACTGAGAACTTCTTATAAAATTCTGTCCCTAAAAGGAAAGTTATGTTTTGTAACAATAGCAAAGAATGCATTCAAGATAAGCTGACTAAAGAAATTCTTTAGAATTTATACCATTACAACGACCAAAAAGGTTTAATTTCATCATTTGGGCATTTCAATGAAAATGGTGTCAACTGAAAGAAGAAGTTTTAAAGAAACCCATAAAACATTTCTGATTTGTAAAAGATTTAACCGGCTTAACTACCCAGTATTTTTCTGTTGTCTAGTACTTTTAAAGATTCTAAGTTTCATTGAATACCAGAAGCATGATGTGTATCTAAATGTAACTACTTAATACTACCCGATAAGAAAGATCTGCCACTAAGAACTGGAAAAGTCCATGAAAAACAAGCAACTTATCTTTATAGCGTGATTCAGGACCTATTAAGAAGATTGCCACATAGGTCTTCCTGTTATTTTTCCTGCAAAAAAAACTAGAGTATTCCAAAGAATTATGCGAAACAGCTATCATTGGCTCCTTTATATGTCTGTAAGAAATGTTGTGAGAATTTTAATTCAATCTCTTTTATTTTTATTACAAAATACAAGCAAAACCATGAGATGCTTTCTTGTGGTTTTGGGGGTTTTTATCCTATGGGTCCTTAACAATAATGGGAGAGGGAACAAGTACGTGTTGTTTGTTAATTCAACATTCTCTGGGATTAAAGAATGACCTATTTGAAAAATTATTTATCCTTTCTGCCTGAGAGGTTTTAACTCCTGTGGAGGGATCTCTTTATTCTAATTCCCCTGAGAATCCAGTGACTACATGCAGGCATTATTTCCTGATTTATAAAATAGGCCTTACCCACCATCCTAAATTTTTACATGTGAATATAGGGTCATTTTCTCTTCTGATTTAGTAAAATATAAATATATGAATGCTTAATCATTACCCAGCTGAATTCCAACCAACAACTTTTTTCTCAACTAGGTGAGCAAGTGGCATGTTTTTCCCAGGTTTATTGAGATATAATTAACATATAATGCATGAGTTTAAGGTGAATATCGTGGGAATTTGATACTCTTACATATTGCAAAATGATGACCACAATAGAGTTAGTTAACACTTTTATCATCTCACATAATTACCTTTTTATGTGTGTCATGAGAACATTTAAGATCTACTCTGATAGCAGCTTTCAAGAATATAATACAGCAGTGTTAACTATAGTCATCATGCTGTACATTACATTCCCAGGAATTATTTCTCTTTTCTCCACACCCTCACCAACACTTGTTCTTTCATGTCTTTTTGATAATAGCTATTCCAATAGGTGTGAGGTGATATCTCGTTGTGGTTTTGATTTGCATTTCCCTGATGATTAGTGATGCTGAGTACCTTTTCAAGTACCTGTTGACCATCTCTTTGTCTTCGTTTGAAAAAATGTCTATTCAGGTCCTCTCCCCATTTTTAAGTTGGATTGTTTGTTTTTTTGCTGTTGAGTTGTGTGAGTTCCTTACATATTTTGGATTTTAACTCTTTAGAGTTAAAATGGTTTGCAAATATTTTCTCTTATTCCATAGGCTGCATTTTCATTTTTATTGATTTTTTTTTTTTTTTTTGTGGTACGCGGGCCTCTCACTGTTGTGGCCTCTCCTGTTGCAGAGCACAGGCTCCGGACGCGCAGGCTGAACGACCATGGTTCTCGGGCCTAGCCGCTCTGCGGCAAGTGGGATCTTCCCGGACCAGGGCACAAACCCGTGTCCCCTGCATCGGCAGGCGGACTCTCAACCACTGCGCCACCAGGGAAGCCCTGATTTTTTTTTTTCTGCCAAACACCATCTTAAGTGAGTTGGCTTTAAGTAGAAGTCCAGTGTGGGATAAAATATTATCATTCAAATTTGCAAACCTAAATTCAATTTGAAAATCAAATCACAGAAAAAGGGTAAGAAACAACTTCCAAAATTGGGGGTAAAAGTGCATTTTCTCAGTCTGTACCTCCCTAGAATAATCTACCATACTAAAATATTTCAAATTCAATTTATTAAAAATATTTATTTATTTTGGCTTCACCGGGTCTTAGTTGTGGCAGGCAGGCTCTTAGTTGTGGCATGTGGGATCTAGTTCCCTGATCAGGGATCAAACCCAGGCCCCCTGAGTTGGGAGCGCAGGGTCTTAACCACTGGACCACCAGGGAAGTCCCTCAGATTCAATTTTTAATACAGTAAGGTCACCAACTTCAAGTCCAAGTCTGACCTATTTTACAAAGAATATGTCTTACTCTGTATTTGATCATTAAAATGAAACTTTAAAGTGCAATGGAAAAGAAACTATATAATGATGTACCTGACACTTTAAGTTAAAGCTTGTAAAATATAATTTAACACAATATCACACCAACGCTTTCAGGTCTCTTTCTAGTGCTGTTAGTTTTATCCTAAAGCTAAAACAGAGCTAATTTGTGGTATGTACTAATCTCTAAGTCAAGAAGCGCAATAAATTTAAAAGAACTTGTTTCCAAAGCAGAAATAATTATTGCCAAAAAGTAAATAAGGAGAAAAAATAAAGCCCTCTTAAAATTCTCTTTGTCTTGAATGTTGTCATAGTTACTAAAAAGAAATTTATGTTTTGAAGGCTTTTTCTTAGATGTTAAATACTGTGACCAATTGTGGTGGTTGAAAGATGAATGAGACTGATGAGGAAGTTCATTTATAAACATCTTTTCAAAACTCATCTTTACTAATTATTGCTTTTCCACCTACATTAGACTTAAAGTTGGCTGTGTGCAGAACTGTTTTATCATTTAAGCTATTTTTAGTCATAAACATTCAAATATAGCTATAATTTGAATTCAATTTCTAACTGTTCAGCCATTTAAATATTTAGTTTAAACATTTTAAAATATATCTTGTGAGCAAGCTACATATAATAACCGAATTGCTAAATAATCCCAAGAATACACATAGTAGAGTATTGAGTTCAATTAATTTAGTTCTATAATGACATTCTTATTCCTAGTATCTCCAGAATATTGTGCTAGGAACACTTTTGGGTGAGCATTATAATCCTAGAATATTTCAGCAGAAAAGCTGTTTAGCAATCATTTGGTCCAGCGGTCTTTGTTTCTAAAAATGGGGAAACTGAGTCCCAGAGATGTTGAGTGGTTTATACGAGGTCATACTGCTAAGTAACAGTGAAGTTGGGGCTTTAATCAAGGTCACCTGATTCAGGTTCCATTGCATTTTTTGTGACACCAGGCTTATGTCAAGAGGCTATGAAAATAAATTTATCTCACTAGAGGGGGTTGTAAAGGTTGTGCCTTGAAGTCTTAATGCTCCTTTGAGCTACCCCAGGAGTCAGAGAGGTGCAAAAAGGAAGATGCTCTACTCTGTATCCACTTTGACCTAAGCACTTTCTCTTTTCTTCTGTTTTATACAATGTAATTTTGGATAATATATTGACATTATGTTTAGAAAGATTCTCCTACCAAAAAAGACAGTTAAAAATTAGTTCTGGGCTTCCCTGGTGGTGCAGTGGTTGAGAGTCCGCCTGCCGATGCAGGGAACGCGGGTTCGTGCCCCGGTCTGGGAAGATCCCACGTGCCGTGGAGCGACTGGGCCCGTGAGCCATGGCTGCTGAGCCTGCGCGTCCGGAGCCTGTGCTCCGCAACGGGAGAGGCCACAACAGTGAGAGGCCTGCGTACCACAAAAAAAAAAAAAAAAAAAAAATTTACAGTAATCAAAACAGTGTGGTATTGGCTAGCATAAAGACAGACATATGGACCAATGGAATAGAATAGAAAGTCCAGAAATACACCCTCATATATATGGTCAAATGACTTTTGATAAGGGTGCCAAGACCATTTAATACGAAAAGGACAGTCTTTCCCAACAATGGTGCTGGGAAAACTGGATACCCACAGGAAGAAGAAACAAAGTTGGATGGTTATCTAACACCATACACAAAAATTAACTCAAAGTGGATCAAGGACCTAAATGAAGACCTAAAACAATAAAATTCTTAGAAGGAAACATAGGGGAAGAGCTTCTCAAATCATTGGCAATGATTTCTTGGATATGACACCAAAGGCACAGATAGTGAAAGAAAAAATGGACAAATTGGATTTCCATAAAAAAACTTGTTCATCAAAAGACACTGTCCACAGAGTAAAAAGGCAACACACAGAATGGGAGAAAATATTTGAAAAGCATATATCTGAAAAGGGATGAATATCCAGAATATATAAAGAACTCCTAAAATTCAACAACAAAACCCCATACAGCCTGATTTAAAAATGGGCAAGGACTTGAATAGACATTTATCTAAAAAAGAGAAATGCACTGTTGGTAGGAACGTAAAATGGTACAGCTACTGTGGAAAACAGTATGGCAATTTTTCAAAAAATTAAAAATAGGATTATGGTATGATTCAGCAATTCCACTTCTGGGTATACAACCAAAAGAATTGAAAGCAGGGCCTTGAGGTGGTATTTGTACACCCATATTCGTAGCAGCATTTTTTCACAATAGCTAAAACATGGAGGCAATCCAAGTGAACAACGATGATGAACAGATAAACAAAATGTGGTATATACCTACAGTGGAATATTATTCAGCCTTCAAAAAGGAAGGAAATTCTGCAATATACAACAACATAAATGAACCTTGAGGTCATTATGCTAAGTGGAATAAGCTAGTCACAAAAAGGCAAGTACTATATGATTTCACTTATTCTAGGTACTTAGAATAATCAAAATCATAAGTACAGAAAGTATAGAGGTGGTTTTTGGGGACTGGTGGCAGGCTGCAGTGGGGAACAGAATGGGAAGTTATTGTTTAGCAGGTATAGTGCTTACTATTTTGCCTAATGATGTCTTAGGTCTTCACACCAAATTAGAACCAGTTGATTTAAATTCCAATATGTTCTCCAAATCAGGCAAGTTTCACAATATTTTAAGTTTTGCTACTAATATGCAAAGTAAAAATGCATAATAAAGATTTATTTACTGTGGACAGAACAATAGTTACCAAGAAGACCTTTGGCCAGGATATTTTTAACTTCATTGGATCATGTAGCTGAAATCTACGTAATCTTCTATGTAGAGTTGTAGGCGTTAAACCTACTCGGAGGCTCATTGAACACTGGAAAATTTTCTCAGTGGACCAACCCATTTGCAGAACCAGGTGTTTCTGTAATTGTGACGGCATGAAAAATATTCATAGTGCTCTAAAGTCCCTTACACTCTCATTCCACCTGAGCTTTCTGGTTGAGTCCAGCGGCTGCTTACGCTCTTCGAGGATCTCCTTGTTTATGTAGGTGCATTTCTTTGTTTCTGAATTTACTTTGCTACCTTTTAAAGAGGAAAATTTATAGAAAAAGATTTAATAAGCTGATGTTGGGAGTCACTCACATTTCAGCCAGGTGCACTGCTAACGTGCAGGTGTAAACCAGTGAACAGGTAAGGAAAGCATGATGTGAGTTGCAGTCTCTGAAGGATTAATTGTGTATGTCCATAATGAATGTATCCCAAGGTGCATTTAAACATGTGCTATAAATTAAAGCATTTTCTTCCTTTTCCCCCCTCTTTCCAGTTTCTCTATGTCATTTATATACATACAGTAAACACAGTCTATATTTGGATGTCATGAGAATGAATGTCCCTTATTCATTGTTAAATATAATTTTATAGAAATGTTTATTTTCAGGTAACAAATACACATCACTCTTCTAAATAACTGATTACTTTTATATTTGAAAATAGTCTATTTCTACTTGAGTACTATATTAACGACATGTTTTAATTTCTTAATCCTTATTTTTCCCCTCACAGTATATAGTGATACAACCACCTCACCTACATCTATGCCTGAAAATTTTTTTCAGAAAAGATAATTTTCAACTGTGTTAGTTTCCTCATTCTGAAAAATTTGGAAGATATCCATCATTAAAATTCAATTTCTAATCAAAATAACTTTTTCTTAACTATTCATTCCAAATAATATATATTATTCTGCTTTCTGTATTTTATACTTTGGAAAATGTTAGCTAATTACTTTTCCAAATAACTTATATTTAGGTAATACTTTCCTTCTTTTTAATACTGTCTAGCCATACTAGGGAGACTTTTAAATGTTGATATTTAATTATAATTTTATTCTTATAATGCCATGTTCTAGATTTTTTAGCATTTTCACAACTAAGTCAAAATATATAATTAGAAATTATATAAGAACATATAGGAATGGAAAAAGTATAATTTTGGGGTGAAATTTAATATAATACTAAGTCTAAATAAAAACCTTTCTTCACATATTTTAAGTAGGAAAAAATGGAGGTTTGTGACAACAAATTATTATTTTTTCAGAAAAATATCGCACTTTTCTCATGACTTTTTGAAGATTTATATCTATATCTACTCACTGTTTGTCATTCAAAAGAAAAGAGAAATGTTTTCATCAAACTGTTATTTCCAAACATTAAACTATTTAGCAGCATTTTTCATTCAGCAAATATAATTATATTCCCATTACATGCTACATGAGACCAGACATCCAAATGTTAATAAGAATCAGTTTCTTTTCTTTCAAATATTTTGAACTAAGTTAGATAGACATCACAGACAAATGAAGTATCCTTGGATCAAAAAATGTAAAGCAGGGCTTCCCTGGTGGCGCAGTGGTTGAGAGTCCGCCTGCTGATGTAGGGGACACGGGTTTGTGCCCCGGTCCGGGAAGATCCCACATGCCGCAGAGCGGCTGGGCCCGTGAGCCATGGCCACTGAGCCTGCGCGTCCGGAGCCTGTGCTCTGCAACGGGAGAGGCCAC